>NC_084746.1:43112000-43364500 GCF_033978785.1 Entelurus aequoreus | reverse complement strand
CGTGCAAGGACGGGAGTGGAAGAAGTGTCAAAAGATGGAGCTAACTGTTTTAATGACATTTAGACTTTACTAAAAACAATAACGGAGCAGCATCTCCTCATCCGTGGTTCAATAATGCAACATCAACGCCGGAAATGTGTCCCGTGAAAAACCGTCCGACCGGAACCCTCTAATTACTAAAGTTCCGTGGGTGAATTATGTAAACCCACTACAGTTTTTAGCGCTTTGATAGCTTGTCTACTGACAGATATAAGTCAGAACTTTATGCTCTTTATATTAGAAATGGCAACAGCGGAAGATGAATGTCTCATAAGAAGGTAGAGAAAAAGAAGAAGCTTATGACTACGGTGTCGGCATGGACTACAATTGCGGATGTGCGCACATTTTCAGGACTTATGCAGGTCTCAAATACACATCAGCAGGTACCAGAAGGTAAGAAAAGTTGGTTTTGCATAATGCCAGGTATTATGTCATTTTGCGGTCCTTATACACACACAATAGTAATACTTGTTTGTTTAATGTGCCAACAATCCATCAAGCGGTGCGGCTTCATAGCTTACCGAAGTCATACTAAAAACATTTTGACAGATTTTTGAGCGCCGTGTGTAATGTTCTATATTCTCAATGGAACATTTAAAGTTTTGGTGTTGTATACTGCCATCGTATTGCAGTCTACACGTATCTCTTATGTACGACTGCTATCTACTGGTCACACTTATCATTACACCATGTACCAAATAAAATTGCTTCGAGGTCAGTAAGCACAACCAGAATTATGCCGTACATTAGACGCACTGGCTTATAAGGCGCGCTGTCGATTTTTGAGAAAATTAAAGGATTTTAAGTGCGCCTTAAAGTCCAAAAAATACGATAATTAAACGTTGTTGACTTTTCAATTACAATGGTAAAGAACACGAATGAGAAATATTATTTTATTGCGTTGGAAAGGGTTACTTCTTTATTTTTGTATTACACACCAAGATTACATTAGTGCTTAAAGGCCTACTGAAATGAATTTTTTGGTGATCATTTCGCAATATTGCCATATTTTTGCTGAAAGGATTTAGTAGAGAACATCGACGATAAAGTTCGCAACTTTTGGTCGCTGATAAAAAAAGCCTTGCCTGTACCGGAAGTAGCATGACGTCACAAGGCTCCTCACATTTCCCCATTGTTTACACCAGCAGCGAGAGCGATTCGGACCGAGAAAGCGACGATTACCCCATTAATTTGAGCCAGGATGAAAGATTCGTGGATGAGGAACGTGAGAGTGAAGGACTAGAGTGCAGTGCAGGACGCATCTTTTTTCGCTCTGACCGTAACTTAGGTACAAGCTGGCTCATTGGATTCCACACCCTCTCCTTTTTCTATTGTGGATCACGGATTTGTATTTCAAACCACCTCGGATACTATATCCTCTTGAAAATGAGAGTCGAAAACGCGAAATGGACATTCACAGTGACTTTTATCTCCACGACAATACATCGGCGAAGCACTTTAGCTACGGAGCTAACGTGATAGCATCGGGCTTAACTGCAGATAGAAACAAAATAAATAAACCCCTGACTGGAAGGATAGACAGAAAATCAACAATACTATTAAACCATGGACATGTAACTACACGGTTAATGCTTTCCAGCCTGGTGAAGCTTAACAATGATGTTGCTAACGACGCCATTGAAGCTAACTTAGCAACGGGACCTCACAGAGCTATGCTAAAAACATTAGCTATCCACCTACGCCAGCCAGCCCTCATCTGCTCATCAACACCCGTGCTCACCTGCATTCCAGCGATCGACGGAGCGACGAAGGACTTCACCCGATCATATATGCGGTCGGCGGCTAGCGGCGTCGGATAGCGCGTCTGCTATCCAAGTCAAAGTCCTCCTGGTTGTGTTGCTGTAGCCAGCCGCTAATACACCGATCCCACCTAAAGCTTTCTTCTTTGCAGTCTTCATTGTTCATTAAACAAATTGCAAAAGATTCACCAACACAGATGTCCAGAATACTGTGGAATTTTGCGATGAAAACCGAGCTTTTTGTATTGGATACAATGGTGTACCAATACTTCCGATTCAACGATTGACGTCACGCGCATACGTCATCATAAATAGATGTTTTCAACCGGAAGTTTAGCGGGAAATTTGAAATTGCACTTTATAAGTTAACCCGGCCGTATTAACATGTGTTGCAATGTTAAGATTTCATCATTGATGTATAAACTATCAGACTGCGTGGTCGGTAGTAGTGGGTTTCAGTAGGCCTCTAATTTAGTTTTAAAATAATGCTGATAATATTGTTTATAGGCAATAATCTGTGGGAGAATATATCTTCCGGCAAAATGTGTTATCGACCCAGGCCTATTTGTAGACACAGCCCCTCGCTGTTTAAGAACTAGGAACCACTGCAATCCTGCATAGTAAGTTTCCAAGCAAGGCGGTACAGAAGCGCAGCAGTTTTCCAAAGCGTTCCGCTCCAAAGGAGCGTGAGATACTAAGTGGCGCAGGCAGGAAGTTTCTCAAGTCTCCACCAGCGTTGTGGTGGGATCATTCTCAACATATGAGAACGTTCAGATGCAATTCAAGAGACGAGGTGACAGTTTCCAAATGTTAGCATTGCACAAAAACACAAAGCGCTCTTTGTCGCTGCTTTGTTTGGCAGAAATTGCCAGTTCATGTTAGTTGTTTGTGCCACAGAACACGCTGGAAGCTCTTTGTCCTACTTTGCTTTGTGTTACCACACTGCGCCTTTTGTTGACTGGCGACACACTAAATCACCTTGCAGGCTTAAAATGACGATTGGCCCGACAAGAATGTGAAGAATCAGCTTTTGAAATGTTTTCCCCATCATGTCTCATCCAGCAGCGTACATGCCTTATCAGCGCTGTCATTATCAGAACAACTTCTAGCATCTACGACGGCTGATAGGGCGGAGCAGATCGAGTTTGTATAGGACTTGACACATATATTACCTAATTTTAACCGTAAAATAACTAAACAAAGCTTCTCCTTCATGATTCAGGAAGATTGTTTGTGCATGGAAACATGCGTAAATATTAAATATACTAAACTCACGTAGATGTGTCTCTGTTGATAGCGCAGAAAGAGGTTGTGCATGATGGCGCCATCGTGCAGGTCCTCAAGCGCCGCCATGTCCTCCACGCCCGTGACATTGCTGCCATGCATGGGCTGGACCTTCTGCCTCGTCAGTGCATTCTGCTTGTACGTGTACACCTGGAAGACACAACGGAAATAAAAATGGTCAGAGCAAGACATGATGTTGAATAATTAGTGTCTGGAACAGCAGTTCAAGGCTTCTTATCAGCTGCAGACTAAACTTGATCATCTCAGAGACCTTGTAAATGTTGTCTGCATTTATTTGAGCTGATAAAGCTCCTGTTGGTTGAGATGTTCTTCTTTGGCCTTCAGGTTTTTCACACACCAATGTCAGCCACATCTTTGGGTTTGCATCAAGCGTGACATCAGTGAGATGATGACAAACTTACTTTACACTGAAGCCAGTGATGTGCGGTGAGGTTCATGACTAGTGAGGCATTTTTCAACTTTCTTCAACATCTTGTACTGTAACTAATGTTAATACAAGTTGTTTACTAAGAGGATAACAAATAAAATACGGAAATAATTCACTTCTTAATCCAATTTAATACATTTGTTTATACTTAAAGACATGCACCTGGGGATAGGCTGATTGGTGACACTAAAATTGGCCCTATTGTGTGAATGTGAGTGTGAATGTTGTCTATCTGTGTTGGCGACTTGTCCAGGGTGTACACCGCCATCGGCCCCACTGCAGCTGGGATAAGCTTCAGCTGCCTCGCAACTCCGAGAGGGATAAGCGGTAAAAAATGGATAGATGGGTGGCATTTGTGGTCCTACCTTATTTTTATAAGAGGTACATGCACCTATCATTCTCCAGGAAGCTCTGTTAGTTTGTTGTAAAAGTCCTCCATATTTATTTTTGGTTATATTATTAGTGTCTCTTTTTTCCCACTGTGTAGAAAGATGGAAGCCATAAGTGCCTGCCAGTAAGTAGGCCAGGGTAGTGTGCGCCTCGCTGTATGACATTTCTCTGCAGTTTGTTGTCCAATTATCAAGAATAATGATGTCACATTTAAATTAAAGACATTACACAGGCTCCTTAAAGTCAGGGCGTGTAAAAAAAGGTTTCTGCAACCCTTATATTAGCAACATGCCGACAAAAACAGACAGAAGCCATTCAACCCAGTTTGTGGATGATTGCGCAATCAGAGGGTAAGCTTGGCTTGTCCATCCTCATTTCAGGTTCCTACCCAGTGTTTGATCAGGAAATGTAACATTTCAGCAATTTTTACTTGAGAAAATTCAAATTTATTTCATTGTATAATTATTCATATTTACCGTATTTTTCTGACTATAAGTCGCAGTTTTTTTCATAGTTTGGCCAGTGCGACTTATACTCAGGAGCGACTTGTGTGTGAAATTATTAACACATTACCGTAAAATATCAAATAATATTATTTAGCTCATTCACGTAAGAGACTAGACGTATAAAATTTCATGGGATTTAGAGATTAGGAGTGACAGATTGTTTGGTAAACCTATAGCATGTTCTATAAGTTATAGTTATTTGAATGACTCTTACCATAATATATGTTATAATAACATACCAGGCACATTCTCGGTTGGTTATTTATGTGTCATATAACGTACACTTATTCAGCCTGTTGTTCACTATTTTTTATTTATTTTAAATTGCCTTTCAAATTTTTCCTCAAATGTAAATTTCAGATTTGAGGCTTTTCAGAAAACATCCAGGGCTTAAACCCTGGTATTCACCCCCTAGCACTGCCCCCGCATGGACCTGAAATAGAGAAGGAATAAAGGAAGGTAGAAAGCAATCAAATCATCAAGAAAAAAGAAGAAAAGAGTCTAGTGTCAAGTTACCTGTCCACACAGGTAACTTGACCTCTCAGGTAAAACCCCATCTCAGCAGCTGGCAAACGAGCTTGCTCATCATCACCAGTACCTTTTTTTTTCTACGTCCCGCAAACATTACATCTCCATATGTAACAATGAGTTGCTGTTTGGCAAGGTTTGTCCATACGATAACTAAGACAACAAGCAAAAACCGGGGCAAACTTTTGGTAAAAAACGTTAGAATACAAACTTTAGGAAACGTGGGGGGTACGAAAACCAAGGTACCACTGTCTTTTTAAGAACTCAGACAAGAGAGTAGTCCTGGATTATACATCGATTTAAAAATTTGATTTTTTTTTTGTTGAAGACGAATGAAAAAAAACAACAAAAAAAACAATTTTTTTCCCCGTCCTCTTGCTACGGCATATTTTTTGCCAGGAGCTTCTGTAGCTTCTGCCCTCCTCCTGATTTCCTTAGCGTAGATCGGGGGTCAGCAACCCACCGCTCTAGTGGCTCTATGGATCATTTTGAAAAAAAAGAATTGAAAATGGAAAAAGATGGGGGAAAAATACAAACAAACGCAACAGTTTGTTTACATGTAAAATCTTCCACTCCTTCTTTGTCTCATTTTGTCCACCAAACCTTTTATGCTGTGCGTGAATGCACAAAGGTGAGCTTTGTTGATGTTATTGACTTGTTGGAGTGCTAATCAGGCATATTTGGTAAGTGCATGACTGCAAGCTAATCAATGCTAACATGCTCTTTAGGCTAGCTGTATGTACATATTGCATCATTATGCCTCATTTGTAGGTATATTTGAGTTCATTTAATATCCTTTATTTTTATCCTCTTTGTATATAATTTAGTTTGAATGTCTCATGACACAATATCTGTATGTAATATTGGCTGCATTCCTGATAGTTGTTTGTGTGCCATGTTGTTCCAAACCAAAGCAAACGTTACTTAGCTTGCCAAAGATTGTAATAAATCTATTAAAAGAAGACAGCCTGCCGTTTCCTTTAACTTGGACACACACATCTATACCTTTGACCATTAAAAGTCAGTCATTTCCAGGAGTTATCTCACCTTCTGAGTAGCCTCTGATTTACTACCATGTAAAAATGTGTAGAATAAATATTACATTATATCATTTCTGTCAAGATTTGCTTCAGCCTGCGACAGTCATTTTTTACAGCAGGCTATTATAGCTAATATAAACACTTATGTCATGTGTTGCCTTCATTATAAGACTTACATGCGGCTTTTCATTTTTTGCGGCCCCAGACAGTTTTGTTTTTTGTATTTTTGGTCCAATTTGGCTTTCAACGTTTTGGGTTGCCGACCCCTGGCATAGGTTCATAGACCTAGCAAAACATTGCTAATGCTAACACTAGTCAGCGAGACGTTTGGCTGAAAAAAGAAAAGGGTTGTCAGTAGTTTGGTTTCGCGGCAGCAGGCGTGGAACAAATGACTGCACGCTGCAAAGTTTGTTTGAAAAAGGCAGCAACACAACAAACTTATTCCAGCATCTGAAACAGCATCCAGCCGAGTGCGGGAAATTCAACTCTTTACGAGGCAAACAAGAACGTAACAACCAAAAACTCTGGCTAAGAAGCAGCTTACTGGGGTGGAGTCATTTACACAAGGTACCACGTATGATAAGAAAGAAGCAAAGTGGAGAACAATCACTAAAGCAGTCGCTCTGCACATCGCCAAGATATGTTCATTAAAAAAAAAGCTTGCGTTTATCCACTTGCTGAAACTTTAGTCCTCTCAATGTTTTAATTGATTATTTATTTGCATACAATGTGTAATACTAAATTTGTATTTCCCATCCATCCATCCATTTTTTTACTGCTTGTCCCTCAGGGTCGCGGGGGGTGATGGAGCCTATCCCAGCTGCACTTGGGCGGAAGGGGGGTACACCCTGGAAAGTCGCCACCTCATCACAGGGCCAACACAGATATACAGACAACCGTTCACACTCAGTCACACTCTAGGGACATTTACAGAAGTATTTTATTCAAGACAGAAGTTTTAAGTTTGCATTTTATTAATATCAATCTTGGAGATTTTTATTTATTTGCATGCGATTGTGCAATACTACATTTTTGTTTACAGAAGTATTTTATTCAAGACAAGTATTGCTTCCCAGAGGAAGCTCTTAATGTAGTTCTTTGAAAATGATTTCATAAACAGTACAATTTATATCGGGTCAAAGAGGAACAACATTATTCAAATTAGAATTTTGGTAAGAGTAAAATGTAGTTTATGCAGTGTCATTTCAAACTACTAGTTTTTAAAAAATAAAATAAAAACTTGTTTTGAATTATCTCTGTCATTTGTATTCTATGTTTATGTATATAGCCCTAACTCATAAGTGTTTCAAAGGGCTGCACAAGCCACAACGACATCCTCGGTTCAGATCCCACATCAGGGCAAGGAAAAACTCAACCCAATGGGACAATGAGAAACCTTGGAGAGGACCGCAGATGTGGGGACCCCACCCCTAGGGCGACCGGTGCAATGGACGTCGAGTGGATTTAGCATAATATTGTGAGTCCAGTCCAAAGTGAATCTAACATAATAGTGAGAGTCATTTATTGGTTTCTTGTGGTTAGAGTGTCCGCCCTGAGATCGGTAGGTCGTGAATTCAAACACCGGCCGAGTCATACCAAAGACTATGAAATCTCAGCATCAAGGGTTGGAATTGGGGGTTAAATCACTAAAATGATTCCCGAGCGCGGCCACTGCTGCTGCTCTCTGCTGCTGCTCACTGCTCTCCTCACCTACCAGGGGGTGGAACAAGGGGATGGGTCAAATGCAGAGAGTAATTTCACCTCACCTAGTGTGTGTGTGACTATCAGTGGTACTTTAACTTTAAAAAGTAGGTGAAAAAAAAAAATCGCAATCTTAATTTTTTTTGGAAAAAAATCCTATATTTTATTTTTAGGTCATATTGCACAGGCCTAAAAGATAGATAGCCTGATGGCCCAGACCTGAAAATCCAAAGTTTACACCTGTTGTCAAGAAGACGCTGAACTCTTGGTGAATGTTTACACTACATGGTTCTGGTTTGGGCTCAGCAGGAAGTTCAAGAGCTAAATGTCAGTCCGACGCTAACACACAAGTGAGGCTACGCATGACTTGTGTCAAAAGTCACAACAAAAAAATGTTGTCTAAATGTTGCTCACGCTCGCACAAAGTGAAGCCAGCTTGGGTTGATCTCCCCTGAAGAAAAAGACCCCTCTGTCCCAGGAGTCAATTACATCTGCACGCACAGACACACACAGCATCTTCATTGTTGACATTCCAGTTTGAACGTGGCTACAGGGGGAAGTCAGTAAAAGTTGCTAACGAGGCTGAGTGGTCATTTTAATTAAAGCTTTGTTGAGGTCATATCATGACTGACCACTTGTAAATCTTTAAACAAGCACATCCTGTGTTGACAACACACAAACACACACTAAACACCACTTTAACTTGCCTGATGGTTACATGACCTTTACAGTAAACAACTGACTTCTCTATTCAACAAATTTGTATCTGCCATCAGCTATTCATCCATCTATCTACGTATCTTTGCAGTAATTAGGCCAGTGGTTCTTAACCTGGGTTCGATTGAACCCTAGGGGTTCGGTGAGTTAGCCTCGGGGGTTCGGCGGAGCTTCCGCCGCGGAGGTCAAGACACAGCCGACTCATCGTGTAAATAAAAACTTCTCCCTATCGGCGTATTATGTACACGGCAACCGCAGTAGTCACACTGATTTGCAGGTGTGTAATTTGTTGTGAGTTCATGCTCTGTGTTGGTTTTGTTCTTTGAACAAAGTGATGTTCATGCACGGTTCATTTTGTGCACCAGTAAAAAAAACATTTATCATTTATTTATAACTTTGTCTTGAATTTGAAAAATTTTTTTTTTATTTTTCACTAAAGAAGGGTTCAGTGAATGCGCATATGAAACTGGTGGGGTTCGGTACCTCCAACAAGGTTAAGAACCACTGAATTAGGCAGTTGCATGCCTTCTTAGAATTAGTGTGCCGGGTGGCTAATTTTATTGTGTGAGTGTAGATGTGAATTCACTTTCTAGATCGGTGTAAATAAAAACAACAACGTTCATCCGGGCTAATCGGAGTTTAAAAACCCGCACCCCCCCCTTCCCCTCCCAACCTCCCACCTACTTGTCTACCGACTTTGTTTCACACAGATTTACTCATGTAAGCATCTGTCGCTAGGCTTAGCGCAGGGCCCCACAGCTTTGTTTTCTCAGCGCAGACAACTGGAGCAATTAGAAACCGAATTAGGTCCAGATCTGAGGACAATCTGGCACACTGAGTCAGCATTCAGGCTCGCCTTAACTGCTTCCATGATCAGAACTCCAACTTGTAGACAAAATGACAAAAATTATAACGTGTACTCTTTGGGCTTTCAGGCCTCACTTAACACAACTTTGGCCGGCCCACTGTAGAACCTCCAGACAACTTTACGAGCCACACGGAAATGGAATCATTCAGTCCGCTTGTCTTCAGGAGAGAGGCACAGGTAACATCTTCATCATCAAAAGCAGCAGCTGCTCTTTGAATCACCATTCAATTACCATGGGGGCGGGGCCTATCTGTGTCGCCGACACAGTCTGTGTTTGAAATGGTGCACTTGAGAACTTATACACGTAATCCTTCGAGTAGGGTTGTACGGTATACCGGTATTAGTATTGTACCGCGATACTAATGAATCATTCGGTACTATACCGCCGTCATGTCATTGCTGGTTTCTGAGCAGACGAGCATGTTTGGTAGCGCACAATCACGGAGTACTTACAAACCGACAATGTGTGTAGACAGAAAAGGGTGGATCTACACCTAAAATCCACTGTAATGATACCAAGTACAGGAGCGTATCTAATCGATACTACTATGATTACGTCAATATTTTTTGGCATCACAACATCTTTTGTTTTTTTAAATTTATATTATGTTTATAAACTCAGGAAATATGTCCCTGGACACATGACGACTTTGAATATGACCAATGGATGATCCTCTAACGAGTTGGTATCGGATTGATACCAAAATTTGTGGTATCACCCAAAACTAATGTACAGCACTCGAACAACAGAAAAATAAATGATTATTACATTTTAACAGAAGTGTAGATAGAACATGTTAAAAGAGAAAGTAAGTGCTTTCTAAGTGTGTTAATAAAAGTGCCACTGACTGTTTACAGTACATTTGTCATTCACTTCAATTTCAGTGAATCTCGCTCAAAAATATATATCTTTATATAAATATTTTCACCGGAAAATATATCGAGATAGATATCGAATATCGAGTTTAAGTAAAAATATATCGAGATATCATTTTTCGTCAATATCGCCCAGCCCTAAATGTGGGCTAATACTTTACAAACATACAGTTCCTCAGTGTTCTCTCTTACAATAACAATGTCGCTACAGCTTGGTTATGATACAGGTTATGATATAAGATATTGTTGGCAAATGGTAAACAATGCTCATGAAAAATAAAAGGGTCGCTTGCATCATTTCTATGTTATGATTACTTTATTAATTTGGTCTCCAAATAATGTTGACAATAACATAGTTTATCGGCAATAATTTGTGGGACAATATATCATCCAGCAAAATGTATTATCGCCCCAGGACTACCAAGTATTACTATTTGAGTGACAGCATAAAACTCAAGTCAACTGTCATGGCTGACTTTACACTAAGCAGTTGTTAGGTAACAGCTTGATGTTGGATTGAATCAGGCCCCTTCTACACTAAACTGGCTAAGGTTATCCAGGGTAAATCCCACCTAACCTAATCCTTGTCCACACACACAATTGTCGTTTTAATTATTCGTTTAAGGGGTTATCCGGCTTAGTGTAGACATAGCCTCAGCAGTTGTTCGATAACAGGTTGATGTTGGATTGAATCACACATTACCTATTAACATTTTCAATACATATCAAATGACCTTCAACTCCCAACACTAGTGTTGTCCCTGTATGACCAAATTAGCACATTGGCATGCTAGCCTGAAAAAAACACTATCACAGAGGTGCGAGTGCGCGACCCAGCATGATGCTTGACATAGTGTTTGTTCTGACACGGCGTGAAACTATGATGACTTGACTTGCTGTTTGGAATCCAAACTTCAAAAGACT
Source organism: Entelurus aequoreus (assembly GCF_033978785.1). Taxonomy (NCBI): domain Eukaryota; kingdom Metazoa; phylum Chordata; class Actinopteri; order Syngnathiformes; family Syngnathidae; genus Entelurus; species Entelurus aequoreus. The sequence goes on along the minus strand of NC_084746.1, from coordinate 43,353,419 downwards.
CTAGCAAGCCACCTGGGTGGAGCCTGACGCCTTAAAAGGAAACTCTTGCACCCCAAGTGTTCTGTTTTTTTATGAACTGAGTGACAATTTATTTTTGACCTGCGTCACCTGGTCTTCATCTGGTTGTTTTGGCAACATGCGGATAGAGCGGAATGTGTGCTGCTCTGTGATTGGCTGAAGTGAAGCGTTTGGGTCAAACAACGTTGGTGAACTTCTCAGCAAAAGACAAGCTAGCTTTAGCACCGAAAGAAGGAGGAGTACGGTACAAGAAGGAAAAGGGGTCCTCACCTGGCCGTAGTCCGTGGCGAAAACGACCACACCGCCTGAGCAGGAGGACACGATGCTTGGAAGATACTGCTCGTCCTCATGAAGCCACACACGCTCGCCCTGCACACAAAGACCAACGTCATATGCCAGCAAAGACTACAAATACACTTTCATTCTAAATGTGTAGAATATTTTAATTATAATATATGGATCACAACCAGAACTTTCTATATACCGTATTTTACGGACCATAGGGCGCACCAGATTATAAGGCACACTGCCGATGAGCACGTCTAGTCAGGTTTTTCTTCATACGAAAGGCGCATTAAAGGGGTCATATTACAAACCCCGTTTCCATATGAGATGGGAAATTGTGTTAGATGTAAATATAAACGGAATACAATGATTTGCAAATCCTTTTCAACCCATATTCAATTGAATGCACTACAAAGACAAGATATTTGATGTTCAAACTAATAAACTTTATTTTTTTTTTGCAAATAATAATTAACTTAGAATTTCCTGGCTGCAACACGTGCCAAAGTAGTTGGGAAAGGGCATGTTCACCACTGTGTTACATCACCTTTTCTTTTAACAACACTCAATAAACGATTGGGAACTGAGGAAACTAATTGTTGAAGCTTTGAAAGTGGAATTCTTTCCCATTCTTGTTTTATGTAGAGCTTCAGTCGTTCAACAGTCCGGGGTCTCCGCTGTCGTATTTTACGCTTCATAATGCGCCACACATTTTCGATGGGAGACAGGTCTGGACTGCAGGCGAGCCAGGAAAGTACCCGCACTCTTTTTTTACGAAGCCACGCTGTTGTAACACGTGCTGAATGTGGCTTGGCATTGTCTTGCTGAAATAAGCAGGGGCTTCCATGATAACGTTGCTTGGATGGCAACATATGTTGTTCCAAAACCTGTATGTACCTTTCAGCATTAATGGTGCCTTCGCAGATGTATAAGTTACCCATGCCTTGGGCACTAATGCACCCCCATACCATCACAGATGCTGGCTTTTGAACTTTGCGTCGATAACAGTCTGGATGGTTCGCACAATGTCGAATATTTCCAAAAACAATTTGAAATGTGGACTCGTCAGACCACAGAACACTTTTCCACTTTGCATGAGTCCATCTTAGATGGTCTCGGGCCCAGAGAAGCCGGCGGCGTTTCTGGATGTTGTTGATAAATGGCTTTCGCTTTGCATAGTAGAGCTTTAACTTGCACTTACAGATGTAGCGACAAACTGTATTTAGTGACAGTGGTTTTCTGAAGTGTTCCTGAGCCCATGTGGTGATATCCTTTAGAGACTGATGTCAGTTTTTGATACAGTGCCGTCTGAGGGATCGAAGTGACGATCATTCAATGTTGGTTTCCGGCCATGCCGCTTACGTGGAGTGATTTCTCAAGATTCTCTGAACCTTTTGATGATATTATGGACCGTAGATGTTGAAATCCCTAAATTTCTTGCAATTGCACTTTGAGAAATGTTGTTCTTAAACTGTTTTGACTATTTGCTCACGCAGTTGTGGACAAAGGGGTGTACCTCGCCCCATCCTTTCTTGTGAAAGACTGAGCATTTTTTTGGGAAGCTGTTTTTATACCCAATCATGGCACCCACCTGTTCCCAATTAGCCTGCACACCTGTGGGATGTTCCAAATAAGTGTTTGGTGAGCATTCCTCAACTTTATAAGTATTTATTGCCACCGTTCCCAACTTCTTAGTCACGTGTTGCTGGCATCAACTTCTAAAGTTAATGATTATTTGCAAAACATTTTTTTTTATCAGTTTGAACATGAAATATGTTGTCTTTGTAGCATATTCAACTGAATATGGGTTGAAATGATTTGCAAATCATTGTATTCCGTTTATAATTACATCTAACACAATTTCCCAACTCATATGGAAACGGGGTTTGTATATATTTTTTTCTAAATTGAAAACACTTCCTTGTGGTCTACATAACATGTAATGGTGGTTCTTTGGTCAAAATGTTGCATAGATTATGTTTTACAGACCATCTTCAAGTTGCTTTCTGACAGTCGCTTCAGGGTGCGCCGTTTTGTGGGCGGTCTTATTTACGTGGCTCACCTTCGACAGCGTCTTCTCCCTGTCATCTTTGTTGTAGCGGTGTAGCGTGCAAGGACGGGGGTTGAAGAAGTGTCAAAAGACGGAGCTAACTGTTTTAATGACATTCAGACTACTTAAATCAACAACGGAGCAGCATCTCCTCGTCCGTGGCTCACTAGTGCAACAACGCCGGAAATGTGTCTCGTGAATAACCGTCCGACCGGAACTCTCTAATAACTAAAGTTCCGTGGCTGAATTATGTAAACTCACTACACTGGTAGTTTTTAGCGCTTACATAGCGAGATATAAGTTAGAACTTTATGCTACTTTATATTAGAAATGGCAACAGCAGAGGATGAATGCCTCATAACAAGAAGATAGTGCAAAAGAAGAAGCTTATTGACTACGGCATCGGCACGGACTACAGTGGCGGAAGTGCGCAAATTTTCAGGACTTATACAGATCTCAAATACAGATCAGCAGGTACCAGAAGGTAAGAAAAGTTGGTTTTGCATAATTTTGTGAAACAAAACGCCAGATAATGTGTCTGCTAATGGGTGCCATTTTGCGGTCCTTATACACACACCATAGTAATACTTGTACCTCTGACTACGGTAGCCGTAATGGGCCGACAATCCATCAAGCGGTGCGGCTTTAAAGTCATACCAAACAATTTTTACAGATTTTTGCCTGCCCTGTGTAATGTTATTCATTGTCAATGGAACATTTAAAGTTTTGGTGTTGTTTACTGGTGTCATATTGCGGTCTATACGTATCTCTTATGTGTGACTACCATCTACTGGTCACACTTATCATTAAACCATGTACTTCGAGGTCGGTAAGCACAACCAGAATTATTCCGTACATTAGGCGCACAGGGTTATAAGGCGCACTGTCGATTTTTTAGAAAATTTAAGTATTTTAAGTGCACCTTACAGTCCGAAAAATGCGGTAGTTCAAATATGTACACAAAATGAACGTCCGCTCATTCTGAGAGATCTTTGACCACCCTATCAGTCTGCCTCACAGGCACACACACCCACTGGGAACAGAATTGTGCTATTTGGGTGTAAAGTCCATCATGTCTTCCCAGGAGAAGGGCGGGGGGAGATTGCGGAACTTGATAGCATTAAGAAGAGAACCTTGCGCACACAAAGGAAGCGTGGCATTGTCACGTGCACACAAAGATGGCGTGTGCGACCACATGTACATTCCTCATGTGCACGAGCAAGAAGAGCGGCAACAAGAGAAGATGGGTTGGGGGTCTACCCCTCCCCCTGGCACACTTTCTAGATCTCCGCGCGCACACACACGCACCCTTATTCTTTGTCTACAGCATGTGCCCCCTCAGCCCCTCCAGGGGGAATCCAGCCGCAACACACTGTCTTATTGTGTACTCTTAATTCAGTCCTAGCGCAACAACCTAAACCTCTGCAACATGATCTCTCCAAGGTTATCTGTGAAAATAAAGGGATGTGTCCTCAATTTGCGTCAGCGCACTTCAAAAAGTACACTGTACAGCAGGGGTCTCAAACTCAATTTACCTGGGGGCTACTGGAGGCAGAATCTGGGTGAGGCCGGGCCGCGTCAAGTGTTCCACAAGAAAAGCTTTGTTAAAAAAGTTCCAATCTTCTCAGATGTCTTTACTAACTTAAAATAAGATAAAGAAATAAGCAAATGCACGGAGAACGTCATTTCCGCTTCTTTTTCCTGTAACAGCAGCACGGCTGGGAACAGCCGGGCAGCAGTCTCTTTTTTTTGCGCTTGATGTTCATTTCTTTTATTAAGACATGAACACCATGGCATTTTTAGATGGTGGAAAGTACCGGGATAGCGAGCGCAAAATGGCGACTGTTATCCGCCGTGCTGTTACAGGAAAAAGAAGCGGAAATCACGCCGTGCTGTTGTTGTTGTAAACGTAGTCATGGAAACAAAAATAAAACTAATTACATCATATAGAAATATATGCAGTGTTCATCGTATGAGGTAATGCAAATAGCCTGATGCAAATAAAAAAAAGAGACACAAACAACGGTGCAATCCTATAATTGGTCCAGGTATCAGGGACTGTTATTGCAGACGGACAGGTGTCACTATGTGACTGCAGACTACATTTAGGCCCCGTTTACACTAAGCCAGATAAGGTTATCCAGGGTAAATCACACCTAACCTAACTTATCTTTGTCCACACACAACAATGCCACCGTTTAAGACCCCCGTCCCCCTCCATCCGCCGGCGCAACGCGACCTAGTACGCATGCGCGGAAAATGCACACGTCAAAGTCATCTCCAGCGTTGCTTTGTGTGCAAGTTCTTAAATTCAACTTATCTGAACAATATCCAGTGTTGCGGTATTTCAATTAACTGGAATCCAGTGTGCTGTGGGGCCCTATTGTAGTGAATCACACTTGAGCCATCATAAATTAATCAAATCTTTATTAGACACATAAACAATGTGATAAAGAACATTTTACATCAATCAAACTAGGGATCTAGATATCTGGTCAGGACACTCCTCACTCTTTTGCCTTCACCTTCATTGTCCATTCGTTTTTGGTGACTTTATATACTCTGGACCTAGATGTTGAGTCCGCGACATACATGGCGGACAATAACTGATACGGTCTGCTTTGCCAGTCCAAAAGCATTCACTGTTTTCCGTAGTTTTCCTTCGTCGGCCAGGTAATACAAAGCACACGCTACCTTTTTTTAATCACATCCACGGGAGCCCGCATTCTCGTTGACTCTCCTTGGACAAATGGACAAAGTTTTCCGCTAAGTAGAATCACAGTTTATAATAATACACCTCACGGTGCAACCTGGACACATCATCAGTGATTCTCCCGGGGTCATAGGGTGTTTCGGGTCTTAATCAAACACCCTCACCCGGGCGACCCAGCCGAGGGTGATCAGTCCCTCGACTTGTGTCCAGGTAGCGCTCTACGCCACGCGTCCCCCCTCCGACGGTCTGCCCTGGGGCTGCGCCGGTGGTGCTTGGAGGTTCTGGGCACTGTTGGGAGTGTCCGGGCCTGGATCCTCCTCCGTCCCATCAGGTGCCGTACAGGGTACTGGCACTGTGCGTTGCACCACGGGTTTCCCTAGGCAGCCAGATGACATTGGAAAGTTCTCTTGCCGTCTGAGAAGTGTTGTATCCGTAATAGCTGCAATCGCTTTCTTTTGAGGTATTCATGTGTGATTTCCACAAGCGTCTGCACATGTAGAAGAAGGAGAAACACGGGCATGTCTGGATGACTCGCCTTCTTATTTCCAGTGGTTAGCCCAGAGTTACGAAACCGCTTTATTTTGAAGTTGGCTGTGGCGGGTTCTTTCTGACATCACTTCCTGTGTGGGGCGCGCTCTTTCTGGCGTCACTTCCTCTCCGAACTCAGTTTGTAAACGATCAATGAGTCCATACAAAGCTGAATGCCGGAGATTCAAGAAATACACATCACACTTAGCCGTGTAAAAATTTGTCCGAGGAGGGGAACCTTAAGCGCTGGTTTAGTGTGGCTGAAACGGGGCTTAGGCTAAATAATTATTCGTTTAAGGTGTTAAACGACTTAGTGTAAAGTAGGGATGTCCCGATCCAGGTTTTTGCACTTCCGATCCGATACCGATGTTGTTTTTGCACTTTCGATCCGATACAGATACTGGCCGATACTGGCCTTATCCGAGCATGTATTAAAATTTAAAGTTATTTAGCTTACTTAGTTGTCAGATTCATGTTGAAAGGGGTTTTAGTACTCTTGATAACAACTAGCCAGCTGAATTAGGTGAGTTTGAATAATATAAAATGGAGATGTTGATGTGCGGAGTTTCAAACACTCTTCATTTTCTAGCAGGGGACTTTTCAAACAATGCTGCATATTAGCAGTAATGCTACTTTTTATAGCAACGCTTTTGCCCCACACTTGACAAATTACGGTTGTCTGTTCGACATATTCCCACTTGAAGCCAAACCACCGCCAGACGATGGACCCCCTGCTGTTTTTCTTGGGAATTAATTAATTCTTCCTTCATTATTACCGCTCACACGGCTACGCTAGCATCACAGCTAACGTTAGCCATGCTGCTACCTCTCTGCTGAGAGAGTGCGTATACGTATGTGACGTGACAGTATGTGACGTGACAGTATGTGACGTGACAGTATGTGACGTGTGTAAGAAGGTGCGCTTGCTGTCTATGAGAAGCAGACACAAGAAGGAGTGGAAAGAGCCTGTCGTGTAATACCAGCAGCTAAAGGCAACTGCGTGAGGACGTATACTCGACTGTGTTGAAGGTGTGCTGGAAAATGCGGAACGGAATGCAGAAAAGTGGAATGTATTATTTAAATCTGTGCGTTGGAAAACACGGACCGGTATTTTTAAAAAAACTGGATCTGGATCGGCATTTTCCCATGCCTTGCCGATACGCATTTTTTGGCCAATATCGGCGGCCGATCCGATCCAAATATCGGATCGGGATATCCCTAGTGTAGAGTAGACATGGCCTTAGTTCCTTACTTTTCTTTTATCCCGCCGCGTACACATCACTTGATTTATTTTGTCAGAGAGAGACATGAACGCAGCGCGCTGGGACGAATGTCCCTGTTTGAACAATAGAAACGAGGCAGCCAGCCAGGCATGGAAGAACACTTTCCATGGCAACGCTACTGTAACTTTAACTCACTGAGAAATAGTTTTCTGCTTGTATCAATGTCCCGCCCCCGAGAGCCATATACCCATCTGTGATTGGTAGGTTCGTTCAGTGTTAAGCGCCATTCATATAAAACTTGCGGGCCACGCTAAAATTAAACTTTCATGTTAAGGTGGGGGCCACAAAATATGTCTGCGAATAAGGGCCACGACTTTGAGACCCCTGTGGTACACTGAGCGTGTTAAACATTGACCGTGTAGTACTGTCCAAAATCTGTTACTGTCATGACATTGTGCACTTACCTAAATTACCAAAACTGCAATATTGATTTTATTTTATTTTTAGAAATGTTATTTGTCACCGGAGGGCAATTTGTTTTTTCAGTTCAACCCGTCCAAACAGTGGTAGACAGAACAGGAATACTGATGGGTCGCCACAAGAGCAGTGCCCAAACACCAGGGAGAAAGGCGGGTGAAATGTATTGCCCAAGGACACAACAGCCGTGACTGGGATGCCGAAGGCGGGATTTGAACCAGGAACCCACAAGTTGCTGGACGGAGTCCCTCCACTTCTGTATGTAGCCAATAATGTCAGCGGACTATTGAGGGTGGCAAATGTCCATCACTGACAGTACATACTTTTCAGAATGAACACACTTATGTACTTAAAAAATTAAGTGTACGTACACAAGTGCACTAATTGAGACACAGCGTGAGTGTGCTATTGCGAGTTGATGACCGTGAGAACATTCCAGTGCAGGGGTGTCAAACGTACGGCCCGCGAACCGGTGGGATGAGTTTGCTAAGTATAAAAATGAACCTGAAATTTTTGAATGAAAGAAACTGCTGTTCTAAATGTGTCCACTGGATGTCGCAATAACAATTTTGTAGATGATGCTACATATTTACAAAATTAAACCACATGATGTTCGTACATCAGTCGAGGAAAATGATCAAACTACATAAATAACATACTCTAATTTGATTTTTTATATAATTTTTTTGTTCTTGATAGATTGAAAATTAACACCAATGAGTTGACTGATGAACATTATCACAATTTATTCAGAAAATATAAATACCGACAAATAAAGATAGAATACTATTAACCGCAACATGCAAGTGTAAAAAAAAAAAAACCCAACATAATTATGATTTGTACATTTTCAGAATGTGCTTGCTCTATTTTTAAACAAAGAAAACAATCTGAAGTTGTCTTTATTTTTAAGTTATCGTGCCGTGATTTTACCAGTCCGGCCTACTTGGGAGTAGATTTTTCTCCATGTGGCCCCCGATCTAAAATGAGTTTGACACCCCTCTTCCAGTGGGTTCAGTTGTGATGTTTGAGAACATTTTAGTGGGTTTAGTCGTGATGTTTGGTCTGGTTGTCTCCTGCTTGACGAAGTTCGCGGCAGGAGGTCCAGCGGGGGCGCTGGCGGCGGGGCGGGGGTCTGGGTGTTAGGAATGAGCAGCTGTCTGGCTTCCTCTTCAGCCGCCACAAACGCTCTCTTGTGTCTTGTGAGCAGCGCTGTGCTTGCCGCCAACAGGAAGCGTTTTGTTGTTGTTGTTGTTGTCTGCAGCACTCGGCTAGCAGCACAACGCCAAAGTCTGATCCTTCAGATGACCTTAGACCTTGTCTGCAGCAGTGTTGCAGCTGTAAGGTCAACGACAGCTTCATGGTGAACTTTTACTTCTGCTTCGCTTTAACGCTCCAAGCACAAATATGACCTTTGACTCCGGCCTCTTCTAATATCTTGTCAGAGAACATCAACAATCTACAGAATCAACGTTCCTTTCCACTGGACACACTAACACAATCGCCTTATTGATCTGTTTGATGATTAACTTTTTAAACGGAGTGTTGACCGTCCTATTCAACCAAGTGTGTATGTGTGTGCGCATCTGGTCCTTGTCTCGCCAATGCGCAGTCACAAGCATTTCAAAATAAAAGCACAGCCAAATGAGTCTGATATCTTAACTTGTAAAGCAAACAGGAAGTAGCGACTGAAGCTCCACCAACCAAACAAAGAAGTAAACCAATCAACAACAAGCAATATGAAGTTCAAATAACACAAAGGGTCAACAGTCTGGAAAACACACACACACACACAAAATCAACAGTGAGCCTAAAAACAGTGATATATTGAGCAGATATATAAAAAAAAAAGAAAAAAAGTACGGTGACCACATGTTTAACACATTAGGGTTTGGAGAGGGGGCTCACAGGGGGCGGGAGGGGAGTTGGGGGGCTGGTGTGTTTTACATAAGCTCCCATAACCACTATACGAACGTTACAGGTTACATTACACATCTGGGACTGGCACCATCTACCTCCAACCATGCCGCTTGTGCAAAAAAAACCCACAAAGATTCTTCTTGGATCAACAAGCTTCTGCTATGCCTTCTTTCCCCATGACCACTTCACTACCAAATTTGTGGTTCTTTTATACTGTGTGTGTGTGCTTGAGTGAGGTTTGTCTTCCAGTTCAAACAGGGTCATTTTCCACTCAGAAGAAAGTGCTGACATGCTCCAAAAAGCTAACAAGCTAACACGTAGTGCTGGGCTGTGTTTCAATTAGTGCACTTACTTACTTAAACTCATCTTTTGAGTATATAAGTGCGTTGACGTTAAGAAGTACTAAAATGCATGTTGTTTTCAAAACACTCAAAATGGTGAGTGTGCATTGACAAACCAGTGTTTCCCACACATTCATTTATTTGTGGCGGCCCGTCACGAAAGAATTAAGGCCGGCACAAAAAAAAAAAAAAAAATTTTTTTTTTGGTGTCCTGTCAAGCTTCTCAGGCAAATCATATAGTTGATGTAGATGCCCATATCGGCTGTTCAGATTTACTTTACAAAAGAGAAGTGTAGGATCAAGATTTTTGGAGCTCTTTGTTCAGTGGATCAGATGTTTGATGAAGCTTTGTGTCTATCTACCACCACTACTGTTTTCTGTTTATTTGTTACTGACTGTGGCAGGACACCTCTGCCTCTGTTTCACTTTATGTTGCTGGTAAATAATATGGTTGTAGTAGTGGGCTAAAGATAAATTATTTAGTATGCACTAATTGAAGGGGCAGAGCTTTAAGAGACATTTTAGCTTTTATATTTTTATAACATATATTTTTTGTAAGAACCACAATTAATAAATATATTTCAGTGTATAAGTTATTGTTCAAATCTGTATATAAATATGTACATAAAGTGTTGTAATTATATTGTAAAATGGATGGATGGATGGATGGATGGATGGATGGATGGATGGATGGATGGATGGACATTTAAAACAAAACTGTTATTATTAATTAGTAAGTATACATTTTTTTAGCCTTTTAAGAGAAAATCATATCATTGTAGTAAATTATGCAAATTACTTGATGTCATGAGGACCACGCCCATAGTCACGCCCCCACCGCCACAGGTATCTTGGCAGTTTATGGGAAACATTGCAAACACTAACCACCCTTAATAGGCACCATAATGGCTACACAGAGGAAGGGGAGGAATTACACCGAGCAGAACCCGCCCAAGGCCTAAGCGAACTAAGCGGCTTCTTACAGCCCCACAGCCACTTGGGGGCCCCCAAGAGTTCATGTTTATCAACACTGCTTTAATGTCCACACTACCACCCGATGGAGTCTTCAGTGTGGCCCGCGAGACATCACAAGAATGGCCTTGCGGTGCGTTTTTGTCCAAATTCATACCGCTGTTAATGTCTTTGGTATTACATTGGACAAACTTAACCGCCATCATGAGGAGATCGATGGAATCGCTAGTTGACGTTTATTTTCTAGTAGTTAGAGCACAGCATCTATGTATATGACCCAATCCAAACAACATTCCCCACTCATGGTGTAAATTAACTACAACAAACAAATAAAGTCACCATACGGTCGCACAGCCTGCTCAATGGACTTTGTGGACATTATAAAACACGCATATACAATTTAAAATGACACATGTATAAATCCATTATATGGCATGATGGGTAATATATGCAAAACTCTCTCCACACGTCCCCATGTTTGGCACAGTTTAGCTGCTTGATATTTCTGATTGATTGCAAAACTTTAAGGAAGTCATCAGGGAAGTAAACAATGTAGGAGTCAAACTCAAATACTCTTAATATTTAAAGGCCTACTGAAACCCACTACTACCGACCACGCAGTCTGATAGTTTATATATCAATGATGAAATCTTAACATTGCAACACATGCCAATACGCCGGGTTAACTTATAAAGTGCAATTTTAAATTTCCCGCTAAACTTCCGGTTGAAAAACTCCTTTGGATATGACGTATGCGCGTGACGTAGCCAGTAGAACAGAGGTATGGCTCCCCCATTTAGGCCAATACAAAAAGCTCTGTTTTCATTTCATGATTCCACAGTATTCTGGACATCTGTGTTGGTGAATCTTTTGCAATTTGTTTAATGAACAATGGAGATTGCAAAGAAGAAAGTTGTAGGTGGGATCGGTGTATTAGCGGCTGGCTGTAGCAACACAACAAGAGGACTTACTTGGATAGCAGCTAGCCACCAACCGATGCTAGCCGCCAACCGCATCTGTGATCGGGTGAAGTCCTTCGTCGCGCCGTCGATCGCTGGAACGCAGGTGAGCACGGGTGTTGATGAGCAGATGAGGGCTGGCTGGCGTAGGTGGAGCGCTAATGTTTTTATCATAGCTCTGTGAGGTCCGGTTGCTAAGTTGCTAAGTTAGCTTCAGCGTCGTTAGCAACAGCATTGTTAAGCTTTGCCAGGCTGAGAATTATTAACCGTGTAGTTACATGTACATGGTTTAATAGTATTGTTGATCTTCTGTCTATCCTTCCAGTCAGGGATTTACTTATTTAGTTTCTATCTGCATTTGAGCCAGATGCTATCATGTTAGCTCATTAGCTAAAGAGCTTCGCCGATGTATTGTCGTGGAGATAAAAGTCACTGTGAATGTCCATTTCGCGTTCTCGACTCTCATTTTCAAGAGGATATAGTATCCGAGGTGGTTTGAAATACAAATCCGTGATCCACAATAGAAAAAGGAGAGAGTGTGGAATCCAATGAGCCAGCCTGTACCTAAGTTACGGTCAGAGCGAAAAAAGATATGTCTTTCACTGCATTCTAGTCCGTCACTCTAACGTTCCTCATCCACGAATCTTTCATCCTCGCTCAAATGAATGGGGTAATCGTCGCTTTCTCGATCCGAATCGCTCTAGCTGCGTTGAAAACAATAGGAAAATAGGAGGAGGTGAACAACTGACTACGTCACGCTACTTCCGGTAGGGGCAAGGCTTTTTTTAATCAGAGACGAAAAGTTGCGAACTTTATCGTCGTCGTTCTATACTAAATCCTTTCAGCAAAAATATTGCAATATCGCGAAATGATCAAGTATGACACATAGAATGGATCTGCTATCCCCGTTTAAATAAAAAAAAATTCATTTCAGTAGGCCTTTTTAATGGTTTATCGTTTGTATTTCATCTGGCATTGTCGTCACAGTGTGGGTGGGGGGGGGGGGTTGTTAAGGTCGAAGTAGTTGAAGTTATGTGTTGTTGTTCAGTCTGTTATAGCTTGCTTTAATCAATGCAAAGTAAAGTGTTTTTTTGTTACAAAAGATTCTTGTTACGTCACAATCATTGCTCTGCTGTGTGGCGAAAAAAGCGTCGTAATGTGTGTATTTGTCTATGCGTGTCTTTGTGTTCAGAAATAGAGGGCCCCAAAATCGAATTTTGCTTGCAACCTCCGACCGAGGTTTTTTGCACCAGCAAAAAGAAGAAAATGTTAAATATTGTGATTTTCAGTAAGTGCACAATAATAGTAATGGATCTGGGACATCACAACAGTCGAAACTCTCACATTCAGCAAGAAACAGTTCAGTGTGCACACAGTATACTTACCTAAATATGTACTCAATTCCATTTGAGGCACAAAGGTTTTTTTCGCAATCGTTTAACTCAGCTTGCATGAAAACGGTATGCTATTTAGCCATTAACCACATACCACAGTGAAAATTACATAGTAGAAAAAGTATTTTATCGTCAAGTGGCAAAACTTGTTATTTGGGTTGATGCTCAGCGGACATAGTTCTTTAATTACATATAACATCTTAGCATATTGGAAGGTTTTGAGTCTTTTTTTTGCGAAATTAAAACAATGTCCTTGACATCCTTTTGATTTTTCAGTATGCGACCCTTGCTAGAAAACAATTCCTCTTTTATCATTCTTATTAATTAGCATCCTGCCTGATTAATAATTAGCCTTCGTGTAAGTTAACATCCACGCTAAACACCTGCTGTGCGTCAATTATTCACAAAACAGGGGTCAAAAGTGAGGTGGTTAACAAGCTTGTTGCCAAGTGATCATCATTTAAAACTCACCACTAAGGAGGAGCCTTGCAGTCAAAAGTAAAAGGCAACTCTTTCCCCAATGAGCCACTGCCCAGCTGCCTTTTGGGTAAATATATGTGCATGGCAGTTAGTTATAGGACGTTTAAACTTGATAAGATGTCCAAACGGTCTGTGTCAGGTAGGCCACATGCTGCTATGCTCGCGCCCTTTTTTACACGTTAGGAAAAACAAAAGAAGGATTGAGTCGTCGTATCATCACTCCAGCTGAGCAAACATTCACTCCATCATCAACAAACATTAAAATATTATTCTTTGTGCTAGTTGATGGACACTTGATGACAACAACACTTCTTCCTGAGTCTACACTTGCTGTTGATCTGTTAAAGTGATGCAACTAATACAGATCTGTTATAGATATTAGGGCTTCGAGTTTTATTTACGATTTCAATTTTGGCTTCTCACAATCATAAAAATATTATAATAGAAAAAAAAAAAAGATTAATGGGCATGCAAATTTGAGCTTGTAACAGTGAAACGGATGAGTGAGTTGGGATCTCTCCATGGTTGCAACTTTTTGTTTGTCACAGCGTTAGTACAACTAATCAATAATCACTGTGCTCAACAAAAAAAGTAAGACCCTGTGATTTCCGCTTTCACGTAACCGCCAATGGAAACACAGAATTGCTTGTATTCCGACATGTGACCAGTGGGGGTCAACTAAGCCAAGATGGGTGTCGTACATCAAGAAGCGCACGATCTAGCTGAGTACAAAAAAAGGCTTAAATCTTCCTGCAAAAAGTAGATTCAAGCAAAAATGCAAACTATGCAAGATAATCTATCCCTATACTATCAAAAAAAGATTAGTCGAGTGATATCAAGAATTATACGTCAGTCGCGTCCTCAGACATATCGAACTATTGTGCTCCAGACGTCATTCTACACAACAATACAGATGGAAACATGAAAAAGCATAGAGGTCTACAACCTCTTTGTGTGTGGCTGGGTCAAGGACATTGTTATCAAGACTCTCCCGGATAAATCATGCATTGTTTTTGCTCGGGTAAGGTAGCATTTCATGGTTTAAATTCACGTCTACTGCCATGATTGTTGCCTTTGCACGCCCCGTTAACGACTAGCGTGTTTTTCCCCGTCTTTATCAAAATATAACTATAGATGTCAACATTGTGTATGTGCTGAAAGATTCATTTATGATTGCTGCCTTTGGTAAAAACTTACCTCTTTTAGGTTTAGCTCACATTTGCTTTCTTTCAGACTCGCTGAGTTGGTGCTTTTCGAAAAATTTGCAGCAAGGTGTTTAATACAAATAATATCAAGATTATAAATAAATGGGAAATAATAAACGTTTAAAGTACCGTATTTTTCGGATTATAAGTCACAGTTTTTTTCATAGTTTGGCCGGGGGTGCGACATATACACCAGAGCGACTTATGTGTGAAATTATTAACACATTATCGTAAAATATCAAATAATATTATTTATCTCATTCGCGTAAGAGACGAAGCAAATGGCAGCAATCGTCACACACACGTCAGCAATCGTCACTCACACGTCAACCAATAAGAATTTGGCAGGGGAGAGGGTCATGGCAGAAGTGCATTGTGGGTCATGAAATGCTAACTTATATATGCTATATGCTACTGCCGTAGCTATTAAAATGGATCACATCAACATTGGCGGTAACATATAAAAACTGAGAAGGACTGAACTAAAATGGCACCGAAAAGGAAATCATATACTGCAGATTACAAGCTGGAGGTAGTGAAATATGCAGCAGAGAACGGCAATCGAGCAGCAGAAAGAAAGGACATACCAGAGGCGACACCGGGGAGGAAGATTTTATCCGATTTAGCGATTAAGAGTGACAGATTGTTTGGTAAACGTATAGCATGTTCTATATGTTATAGTTATTTGAATGACTCTTACCATAATATGTTACGTTAACATACCAGGCATGTTCTCAGTTGGTTATTTATGCTTCATATAACGTACACTTATTCAGCCTGTTGTTCACTATTCTTTATTTATTTTAAATTGCCTTTCAAATGTCTATTCTTGGTGTTGGATTTTATCAAATAAATTTCCCCCAAAAATGCGACTTATACTCCAGTGCGACGTATATATGTTTTTTTCCTTCTTTATTGTGCATTTTCGGCCGGTGCGACGTATACTGCGGAGCAATTTATAGTCCGAAAAATACGGTCTATCAAACAAACCTTTAATGGAGTGATCACTGCAAACTGATGCATTCTTTGACTTTGCTCCCTTGGACTGGAGTACGTGCTTCTTTTCTCGTCGTCCTTTCGTAAAATCTTGCAGTCTACCTCCCTTTTTAATTACTTTTCGAAGTAAACTTTCGAAGAAACGTTTATCCTTTCCTTGATTTGAACGATTCGTACAGCCGAAAACAACGCAAGCATAAGACATTTTTGTTCGAGAAAGGCTAAATGACGCTTAGTACCCATTGAGAACAGAGCTAGCTTGACCACCACGTATATATAATGGGCGGGACATGAGCCGGACGTGACGTCAGTAAAATCCAAACAATTGGCCAATAAAATAGAATTCGCTGTTAAAAGCAGAATATCACAGAAATGGACATAAATGTGAGTGAAATAGTGTCTTTGTGAGGAGAAGGATCATTTGTTTGGGAAAATAATGTGTCCGGGACATGTCATTCATCCCCGAAACAATTGACTGTCCTGTCCAGAACTAAACAAGACGGCCACATGGAACACAGACGAAACTACAAAGATAAAGCTAGCAAGAACAATCTATACACCCACAACACATCTCATCTGCTTGTGTTTTAGTGAACAACATCATCAATGCAAGATCAATGCACAAACAGGACAGCAGTCACAACTTGAGAGGCTTTCTGTGTCTCTTTACTCGTTAAGCCACAATAACAGCACTGTGTGCAACATCCAATCTGACTGCGCTAACAAAATAAAGGTTTTAAAAAGTACCTTACACAGGCATAATGTACTTAAATCACGTGTTGATACATTTACACAATTATTATGCTTTGAATTAAAATACTGGTCAAAATTGTCCAAAAACAGAATACACATTTTTTGTTGTTGTATTTGTTCTTTATCAAACAGTTTTTTTTAAATTAAAGTCCTCATGTTTTTAAATTATTAATTAATAGTGTTCTTAATCGTGATTTCAATATCAATCATCTTTTAAATTCAATTTAAAGTTGGGTTTTGTTGGTACAATAAATACTCATGTTCTTAAATTCATAAATAATTGTGTTGTTAATCGTGATTTCAATAGCAATCACAATTATTGTGATTATTATTTTTGCCATAATCGTCCAGGCCAATAAGATATTATCAAAGCTAAATTGATGATACAACAAAAATGAACCTGCAATGGAAACTACCATATACGTTCATAGTTACACATATACATATACTCCGCATAGAATCATACAAGGACCTGGTCGCCATATTGGATGTGTCAAGAGCTGTATGGAATTGTACCAACCACTTCACAGACCAAACTACATCATATGAGATTACCATTCACAGTTTGGACTGAAAAAATACACTTAATTCTGTTTGGTCATTATAACATCTTACAAACAGAAATTGCTGTTTTTTTAGTTATTACTATGAAGCACCACACAATGGATTCCCACGGCCCATATCCTTGCATTAGTTTATGGATAGATCTCCCATATCCAATATGGTGGACACACTTGTATCGCAGAAATGGGCTAACCCGCTCAAAGAGGCGTCTCTGTATTTATGTCTACGGAAACTACAACAGTTAAATGCGGTACAGAATCTAGCAGGCTAATACTGCTAGAGTTCCACAGACTTGTTCCAAAAATACTTATGCTAGTGTTGTAAAGAAGGTAGAAGCTAGGAATGGGTGATATAGCCTAAAATCTATATTATAACCTCTTGTGGACCCATTACCTCCCTGCTTGGCACTCAGCATCAAGGGTTGGAATTGGGGGTTAAATCACCAAAAATTATTCCCAGGCGCGGCCACCGCTGCTGCCCACTGTTCCCCTTTTGATCACGATTATAATCAGACAAAAACACAGAATCGCCGTGTTACAATATCTAATACATATTCTAATTATAATTTCCTACTATTGGCTTTGATTTAAATACTGATATAAAGGTTTTTGCCCTTAAAGCCCCCTGTGTCCAGGAACTTATTTCCTGAGTTTGTGAACAGTAACAAAAATGACAAAATATTTTTTGATCATAAAAATATCGATCTAACCACTGTAATATCGATTGATACTATATATTAGGGCTGAGCGATATATCGAGTTTGTACGATATATTTTTAAACAAGATATGAATCAAGAAAATATCGTAGTATCAATATAATTTATTTCATGTTAAAATGACCAAACGCCGCTTATTTGTTGTGTTCCTTGTTCTCCCCCGCTCCTCACTCCCTCTCATGGGCTACTAAACCCCTCCCCTTCCTCCTTCCAAGACGTGCTTGCACATATAACAACATCCATGATTGGTTGGTTGTTTACTATGATGAGTCACGATTGGTTGAGATTAGGCCAATCAGAGGAAAAATAGGGCGGTTCATCGAACCAGGAAGGGAAATCACAACAGACATCCCAAACGACGACGAGTCGTAGGAGAGAAGAGCGATTTATGTATTAAAAATAATATACATCGAGTTTAAGTAAAAATATATCGAGATATACTTTTTCGCCCAGCCCTACTATATATACTACATATAAACTTGGTATCGTTACTGTCGATATTTCTATCGATACGCCCACCTCGGTTTACATTCAAGAGCTCTAACTTATCGATTAGCATATCCTCTTACAGGTTCATCTAGTTCTCGTACTTCAGCGATACTACTTTAAGAAACCTACATTAGTTTATTTGCCGCCATTGAGGAGAGGATTACTAACTTGTGGGATCTGAACCGAGGATGACGTTGTGGCTTGTGCAGCCCTTTGAGACACTTGGGATTTAGGGCTATATAAATAAACATTGATTGATTGAGAAGTGCCTCTGCACTGTGGAGTGAAATTAGCTGCTAGCAAAAATGCGACATTGCGTTGACACGTGTTTTCTCTTGTCAAGGTCAAATTTGCAGGACACAGCTAGAATGTGTTCATCATGCTTTATCACGATATAATGATAGTTTTCAAAGCTCTATAGTCGGCCAAATGTACATAATTCAAAACACATATTGTCTTTATTGGGCAGCCTTTGTAGAAGCTAATGTGTTACAAAAGCTACTTGGCTTCAAAATTGCCTGCTCACTGGCCTTGTGGTTAGAGTGTCTGCCCTGAGATTGGTAGGTCGTGAGTTCAAACCCCGGTCGAGTCACACCAAAGACTATAAAAATGGGACCCATTACCTCCCTGCTTGAAACTCAGCATCAAGGGTTGCAATTGGGGGTTAAATCACCAAATTGATTCCAGAGCGCGGCCACCGCTGCTGCTCACTGCTCCCCTCACCTCCCAGGGGGTAGAACAAGGGGATGGGTCAAATGCAGAGGGTAATTTCACCACACCTAGTGTGTGTGTGTGACTATCAGTGGTACTTTAACTTTAAAATGCTAATTTTGGTGCCATTAAAAAAAGCTACTCGTAATGCTAATATTTTGATTCATAATTGTTTCATACGTGAAGAACTTTCCCCCCTTTTCTTTGGCCTGTTGTTGGAAGGCTAAACAACAAGCACGAGACAAGACGTTCTCCCAGACTTTTTCTTATTTCCGTGGGACCACAAGAAGTATGAGGGGACTGGGAAGCCCCCGTGTGGAAGAAAAACACACAGATCTTGGGCAGCAGGCAAGAAAAGAACACCTTCAAAGGAACTTTCCAGAAGCTTTGAAGTAAAATGGACTTTTCCTTTCGGTCAGCCAACTTCCTGATTTACTTTTATCCAGGCGGCCATGTTGGATCTGTGTCATGTGACTGTGGTTAGCGCTAGTATTGTTTGGCCAAAACGTGCATCATAAAGTGATCAGTGTGCTGGCCATAAACACGTAGAGGCACTGGCAGCATGATAAAAGCACCGAAAATAATTTGGGGCTTTTGTGTCTTTTTTTTGCTGGTCAACTTCCTTGTTTTGTCCTCTTTTATGCAAACAAGCAACCACAAAGCAAAAAAAAAGAAAAAGAGTTGTCGGCCATTCTTACAATGGCATGTTGTGTAAGGGAGGGAGTAATGGGGGAATCCTGTGTCCTGAAAGGGGACAAGCAGCTTTTCCTACAATTCCACTCAATGCTACACATCTACTGGGTCTACTTTATTTTATAAAGATAATGGCGAACTTACACGGTACACATATTTTTCTTTCAATAGCACCCCCGCTGGTGGTAGAGGGTGTGACACCCGCCGTCACGCATCCTCACTTCAAACTATTTCAGTTCTTCTTAGGCGTTCTCAATGAAATGACCTGACTGTGACCCAAGTGGTCAACTAACGAGCTCTTTAACGAGCCAAGCCAGTAACTGACCTACTTTCCCTGTCAGTGTGTGTGTGCGTAAGTGTGTGTGCACACGAGTGTGCGTTCTCGCCAGCTCCTGCCATGTGTAGTCCAGCTGTGATGAATTTAAGCAAAAAAAAACCCAAAAAACCAGATGAAACAATGGCATAAATTGTCCTTCAAAGAACTATTTCTTTTACTAACAGTAGACACTGTCAACAACACAAACAACAAACATTCGTGTCCAACAATTGTCATTTTCTTTAACTAGTTAACTAGAGTTAAGTAAGAGCTCCTTCTCGCTAACAAACTAACATAACTGCTTTATTTGCTTCATTTATATCCAAAGTAAGACCCTGGGATTGTTTTCCACATGATGTAACTAATGATTTATTGTCACTTGGCAAATACAGTTGATTATTACATATCATACAGATCACTTTTAGCAACTTTATCAATCAATCAATCAATTTCCTTTATTTAACCAGGTAAAGAGTCATTGAGATTAAAACCTCTTTTTCAAGAGCGACCTAACAAAGAGCGCGGCACAAACAAAGTTACAATAATTATTACAACAAGACTAGAGATGTCAATAAATGCAATATCGGAAATTATCGGTATCGTTTTTTTTTATTATCAGTATCGTTTTTTTTTTGTCTATTTTATTTATTTTTTTCATTAAATCAACATAAAAAACACAAGATACACTTACAATTAGTGCACCGACCCAAAAAACCTCCACACTCATTCACACAAAAGTGTTGTTTCTTTCTGTTATTAATATTCTGGTTCCTACATTATATATCAATATAGATCAATACAGTCTGCAAGGGATACAGTCCGTAAGCACACATGATTGTGCGTGCTGCTGGTCCACTAATAGTACTAACCTTTAACAGTTAATTTTACTCATTTTCATTAATCACTATTTTCTATGTAACTGTTTTTATATTGTTTTACTTTCTTTTTAATTGAAGAAAATGTTTTTAATTTATTTATCTTATTTTATAAAGTTTTTAAAAAAAGGACCTTATCTTCACCATACCTGGTTGTCCAAATTAGGCATAATAATGTGTTAATTCCACGACTGTATATATCGTATCGGTTGATATCGGTATCGGCTAAAATCGGTATCAGTAATTAAAGAGTTGGATTAATATCGGAATATCGGATATCGGCAAAAAGCCATTATCGGACATCCCTAAACAAGACACTACAACAGAACAACAGCAGTCATACCACAACAGGTCAAAAATAATTTAAAACGATTAAGTAATATTTTAATTCAAAAGCAAGTACATTGCCCAAGAGAACTGGTTTCTCCATCTTTTAAAATGGACTTAAACTCCCCCAAAGTGATCAATTCTGGTAGTCTCAGATCTTTCTGGATGTCATTCCATGACCAGGGAGCAGCAAAACTGAAGGCTTTTTTTTTTTTTACCAAGTTCTGTGTTGGCTCTAGGAATCAACATGTTACTGTACAAGATGTACAGGATTAGAATAACCCCCCTCCTTTCATTTTATGGATGTGTGTGACCATCGCTGGAGAAAGTTTGGACAGCCCTGACGTTGACCATGTAAAGGCTATTAATATTACTACCAATATTTACAGTAATAACTATAAAGAATCATCATAATGATGGTTCAAGTGCAGCTATAGCACAAAAGTTGTCATTACAAACATCAAGAAGTGGATCAGAAGTAGAGCTGCACGATTAATCGAAATCGAACAGATGTTGAGGTTTTACAATTAGTGCATTCGTAGCGGAGACAGTACGCTAATAACAAATATTACATGCACCTTGGAAAAAGTTTTGATGTTGACAAGGCCTGGGCCGATAGTACATAAGTACATACATATTTTGGTACCGGTACCAAAATTATTTAGATATTTTTCAGTACTTTGATACTTTTCTAAAAAAAGGGCACCACAAAAATTGCATTATTGGCTTTATTATAACAAAAAATCTTACGGTACATTAAAAATATGTTTCGTATTGCAATTTAGTCCTTAAATAAAATAGTGAACATACAAGACAACTTGTTTTTTAGTAGTAAGTAAGCAAACAAAGGCTCTTAATTGAGTCTGCTGACATATGCAGTAACATATTGTGTCATTTTCCATTCTATTATTTTGTCAAAATTATTAAGGACAAGTGGTAGAAAATGAAGTATTCATCAACTTGTTCATTTACTGTTAATTTCTGCTTACTTTCTCTTTTAACATGTTCTATCTACACTCCTGATCAAATTTAATAATCACTTAATCTTCTTTTGTTAGATACTTTACATTAGTTTTGGATGATACCACAAATTTGTGTATCAATCCATTGACAGTTGTGAATTATATTTATATAGCACTTTTTCTCTAGTGACTCAAAGCGCTTTACATAGTAACACCCAATATCTAAGTTACATTTAAACCAGTGTGGGTGGCACTGGGAGCAGGTGGGTAAAGTGTCTTGCCCAAGGACACAACGGCAGTGACTAGGATGGCGGAAGCTGGGATCAAACCTGGAACCCTCAAGTTGCTGGCACCGCCACTCTACCAACCGAGCTATACCGATAGCAAGTCGGTACTTTTTAGTGGCGGTATAGTACAGAATGATTCATTAGTATCGCGGTACTATACTAATACCGGTATACCGTACAACCCTATACATAAGTCAATTAATGGAACAGTAAATGGAAATTTAAATAAATTGTTAAATATGTGTATTTGTTTTCATATCTTGCTTCAAACAGAGAGAAAGACGTCTCACGCTGTGCATTGCTATCAGCACCTGAGCACATTCATTTAACAGTAGAATTAACTGGATGCAGTGAGCCCTCTTTTCAATCATTCACAGTCGTTGTCTCGGCAGACGGAGAGCAGATCCGCTAGTATACACACACAAGAAGCGCTGTCACCATGCTGGGATGTTACTGACATCACGTCCTGCCCAATGAATACGCCTGGTGGTCAAGCTAGCTCTGTTTTCAATGGGTACTAGGCGCCATTTAGCCTTTCTCGAAGAAAAAATGCCCTATGCTTGAGTTGTTTTCGGCTGTACGAATCGTTCAAATCACAAAAAGGAGAATTTTTTTTTCCAGAGTTCCTTGAGAGGTAATCAAAAAGGGTGCAAGATTTTAAGAAACGGCGAGAAAAACATGCAACTCACTCCAGTCCAAGGGAGCAGAGTCGAAGAATGCATGAGTTTGCAGTGATTACTCCGTTAAAGTAGGGCTGGGCGATATCGAATATACTCGATATATCGCGGGTTTGTCTCTGTGCGATATAGAAAATGACTATATCGTGATATTCGAGTATACGTTCTCACACAGTTGCTTTTAGCTGCGGGCATTACACTGCAGGCGTTTCTCACTCTTTCTTGTCTCTGCTTCTCACAGAGAGGTAAAACAAGCGCACCTTCTTACATACGTCACATACTGTCACGTGTGCAACGTCACATGCCCTCGCGGAGCGGTGCGGTGCGAGTGGTAATAAGAGAGAGAAGGTGCGAATCTGGTAACAAATGAAGGAAGAAGAAACAATTCTCAAGATAAACAGCACGGGGTCCATCGTCTGGCGGTGGTTTGGCTTCAAGCGGGAATATGTTGGACAATTATGCGGCAAAAGCGTTGCTACAAAAAGTAGCAGCACTGCTAATTTGTAGCATCATTTGAAAAGTCACCCGCTCGAGAATGAAGAGTGCTTGAAACTCTGCATGTCAACATCTCCGGCCGGTGCCACATCAACAAAATGCCGAAGCAACTATTTCCAGATCAACATCGTATGAAAAAAATAGTCAACAACAGAAGGAGATAACGTCCGCAGTAACCTACTACATAGCAAAGGACATACACTATTTGATTTCCTATTATGCAGCTCATTTTTATTTTACAGTTATTGAAATATCTTGTGTGACATCATGCACAAAAGTGCATTTTATCAGTTTTTAACTATAGGTGTGAATGAATGATGGGTTCCCACTTCTCTGTGAGTGCTTTGAGTATCCAATAATAGAAAAGTGCGATACAAAATCTAATCCATTATTATTATTATAATTATTATTATTGTAGTGGCGTTCTGTACAAAAAGTGCACTTTAATTTAGTGTTGTTTTGATATGTCATCCTAGTGACATCATGCACAAAAGTGCACTAATAGCTTGTTTTAAAATGTCTCTGAGAATTTTGCACTTTCTGTTTTGGAAATGACATGAATGTTTATGCCACTGCTTAATAACTGTTTAATAAATACAATTTTGGTAAATTGACTTAGTTGTGATTTCCCGCTCTGCATGAAAGTTTAAAATGAGCATATATTAATTAAGTATGAACAAGTATGTTTTAATGTAGACACATAGAATCATCATACTGGTGTGATTATATGCATCAAGTGTTAATTCAAGGCTAAGGCAAAATATCGAGATATATATCGTGTATCATGGCATGGCCTAAAAATATTGAGATATTAATAAAAGGCCATATCGCCCAGCCCTATATTAAAGGTTTGTTTAATGTAATTATTAATATTTACCATTTTAGTATTACCTTGATATTATTTGTATTTCTTAAACACATGTTTGCTACGAGTCTTTTGTAAAGCACCAACTTGGTGAGTCTAAATAAAAGAAAGCAAATGTCAGCAAAACCCAAGCAAAAAGGATGCATATTTATCCAGGAGAGTCTTGATACCAATTTCCTTGACCCAGCCACACACAAAGAAGTTGTAAAACTCCATGCTTTGCCAAGTATTCATCTGTTTTGTCTGGTAGAATGGCGTCTGGAGCACAATAGCACAACAGTTCGTTATGAGAACACGACAGATGTATAATCCTTGATATCACTCGACAAATCTCTTTTTGATAATGTTCAGGGATCTATTCCATTGCATAGTTAGATTTTTTTGCTAGTATCTGCTTTTTGCAGGAAGGTTTAAGCTTCTTTTGTACTCATAGTTCACACGCTGCTTACTGTACAACAGCCATCTTAGCTTTAGTGACCACCACTTTCGGGAAGATGTCTCTTGTCGGAATACAAGCAATACAAAGACACCGCATTGGGTGCTGGGGCGCAAGGAATTCGGCCACCATCTTGAACCAGTCTTCTACTCCTCAGAACAAGGAAGAACAGGATGCCAGAGCATTGAGCTGAATATTCTTCCACAAATTGACAGACCATGGAAAACAGGTCAAAGGGGATTACATTTCACAAGTAATAGTGAACATTACAATTGGTTATATTTTGTGACTCGAAGATTACTGTACTGTATTTTTGCCCACCAATGAAATTGTTGCCAGCTCGCAATACAGTAAGCTACTGTATGTTTAATTAGTGCCAGTGTTCCGGATATAAACTGAGACAGTATCAGTCATTCCATAACACTGACTTTAATCACAACTGACACAATAATAGTATTGTAGTTATAAAACATTGGTATAACATTGACCAGCAATTTTTAACACAGAATGCACATGTAATTCAGCAACAGTAAGCTAGCTATCATGTCCTAATATACATGGACCTGAAAATGTAAACAACTGAACATCTGACTGGAATAGTTTGTCATCAAACTACAAACCCCGAAACCAGTGAAGTTGGCGCTTTGTGTAAATCGTAAATAAAAACAGAATACAATGAGTTGCAAATCCTTTTCAACCTATATTCAATTGAATACACCGCAAAGACAAGATACTTAACGTTCGAACTGGAAAACTTTGTTATTTTTTTCAAATATTAGCTCATTTGGAATTTGATGCCTGCAACATGTTTCACAAAAGCTGGCACAAGTGGCAAAAAAGACTGAGGAAGTTGAGGAATGCTCATCAAACACTTAATGACACAAGTGTCATTAAAACATGTTTGCTGAAATGATGCTCATTTCAATGTTTTTCACTGTTCTCTTTTGTTTGTCTGGTTTGCAGTGTATTGCAGGTCCTAGATGCTTCTAAATGCCACGTATTGCACAATATGGATGCTAAGTATGTTTATATCTCCTTTAAGGCTGAAACGACGCGTCGACGTAGTCGACGTCATCGGTTATGTAAATACGTCGACGCCGTTTTTGTGCGTCGACGCGTCGCATAATTACGTCACACTACCGTCATGGCGGAGCGCAAAGCAGACTGTGCGAGCGAGGGGAAAACGCACGCCAAAAGTCGTCAAAAGTGTGGGAGTATTTCAATACACAGCCTAATAATGTTGTTGTATGCACAGTGTCGAGCGTAAATGGCCTATCATAGCAGCACAACGGCTATGAACGAACATTTGAAAAGAAAACCATCAACCATCAACTTGTCAATCGTCCGCGTTAGCATACGTTGTCATCATTACACAAAAACATGAATGTGTCATTTGTATCTGCTAGGGGTGTAACGTTATGTGTTTTGTATTGAACCGTTTCGGTACGGGGCTTTCGGTTCGGTACGGGGGTGTACCGAACGAGTTTCTAAGCTAAAGCTAACTTTAGCTGCTAAAGTCTTAACAAGTTGCTTTGCTCCTTCTGCGGCTGCCTCTGTCTCAGCACGCAGCATTGTCCCACCCACACAACCATCTGATTGGTACACACGCAGCATTGTCCCACCCACACAACCATCTGATTGGTACACACGCAGCATTGTCCCACCCACACAACATCTGATTGGTACACACGAAGCATTATCAGCCAATCAGCAGTGTGTATTCAGAGCGCATGTAGTCAGCGCTTCAGCGTGGAGCAGATAGGTGTTTAGCAGGTGAGCATCAGGCAGCGGACTCTCCCCAAATGATAATAAACACCTCCCAGTCAACTACTAGTAACATCACTATGAGCCCGTTGACCTACTAGAAACTTAAACTGCAGCTCAGCTCACTCGCAGTCCTGGCTTGAGGTGAAGGCTAATTACCTCTCAGTTCCAGCCACATCGACCCCTTCTGAGCGCCTATTTTCAGCTGCTGGGAATATTGTAAACAAGAAAAGAACCAAAGCATGTAGACATGCTAACCTTTCTTCATTACAACTGTTAGTCACTCACTGGAATGAGTAGAATTGGTTATTGTGTACTGTGTTGGACTGGATGTTTATTTTGCACATTTTAAAAGCAATACTTAATGTTTACAGTGCTCCAGAATATTTAGATTGGCACTTTTTTGTATTGATGTTTATCTTTATTTTTGCACATTTTAGCAAATAAGCAATACTTTCACTTTTGTTGAAATGTTTACACTTTTGTTACAGAATATTTCGTTTTGCACTTTTTTGTATTGGATGTTTATCTTTATTTTTGCACATTTTAAAGCAAAATAAGCAATACTTTTACTTTTGAAATGCTTAAGATTTGCACTGGATGTTTACTTTTATATTTGCACATTAAAAAGCAAATAAGCTACTTTTAATTTTGTTAAATGTTAAAAGTTTTAAATGTTTACATTGTTACAGAATATTTTGTCATGTTGTTGTCAATGTTGACTGAGTGGCCATACTTTTTTTTTTGTAAATAAAAGCCATGCCTTTTGAAAAAACTGGCCTACTTTTATTTTTTCATCTTCATTTTAAATAAAATAAAATAAAAAATAATCGGTAAAAGGAAAAATAATCTATAGATGAATCGAAAAAATAATCTATAGATTAACCGATTAATCGAAAAAATAATCTGTAGATTAATCGATAGAAAAATAATCGTTAGCTGCAGCCTTAATCTCCTTTAGATGATGTTCAATATGCAGTTTTGTTGTTGTTGGATTAAACTTGTATTCAATGTTTAGATCAGGGGGTGTATGTCATTGTGAGTTTGTTAAACCTTTGAGACACTTGTGATTAAGAGCTATATAAATATATGTTGATTGAGCGTTTCAGGTCCTACATGTTTCAAAGTTGTATGTATTACACAACATCAAGTACATGATGGCACCGTATGTTTTGCATGTGTTCTCGTTCTCATGTGAGTGCTTTTATTTCTGCAATTACATCGTTCCATTGTCCTATAAGTACACTGTATAAGTTCCATCCATCCATTTTATACCGCTTGTCCCTTTCAGGATCGCGGGGCGGGGGTTGCTGGAGCCTATCTCAGCTGCAGTCGGGCAGAAGGCGGGGTACACCCTGGATAAGTCGCCACCTCATCGCAGGACCAACACAGATAGACAGACAACATTCACACTCACATTCACACACTAGGGCCAATTTAGTGTAACCAAATGATCCCATTCCTAAAAACACGGATGCAATTTTTTAAAACTGTATCCGCTTTGGTCGCTATTTACAATTGTCATTCTCTGTGAAATTGCATCCCTGCGAAAGGCACTCAATAATTGTTGATTACACATTCTTGTTTCGCTATGATCAAAGTAATACAACTTTTTTATTCATCGGATTTTTCATCAATATGGGCACACTGATGCTGAAGATTCTAGAACTGCTCCAACTTCTTTACTATGTGCTCACCTACATGTTCATCCAGGATCTGCTGGAGCTCCTATTTAACTCAATCAGTGTCAGGTAGGGTTGAAAATGTTTTAAGGGTGTTATTTATCTCAACTGATGAATAACACCCTCAGGAAGTTGGAAGTTGTTTTACTGTATTTATTGTCAGGCTTAAATAAGACATAAAAAGTATCAATAATTATCGATATCGATCAATATAAAAACATATTTAATGATATAGTTTTCGGCCATATCGCACAGCCCTATCTCTGACTGTCACTACCGGAAGACACGATCGGCCCACGCATACGCAAAGGCTACGTCACTTCCTGGACATGCAATTTTTTACGACAGAGCTTCTACGACGTCACGTTCTTTGATATTTGAATTTTTTTTTATTAACATAGATTACCTATGAGTAAAACTGAACAAGAATATAAACAATAACAAGGGGCAGATTAAAAAAAAGGGGGAGTATTATCGCCACAATTTCAACCACTTTCACTCTTCTGTCATTGCAATGAATGACGCACGGGTTATGTTTGTAGTTTGTATTTGTTGTTTAGCACTTAGCAATACTGCTACATGATGCTTGGTGTTTCAGTAAAGCTGGATCTGTTTAGTGGAGCTTTAGTGGAGACATCACATGGTCAAAGATAAGACCTTCTGGAGGAAAGTTCTGTGGTCAGATGAAACAAAAATCGAGCTGTTTGGCCACAATACCCAGCAATATGTTTGGAGGAGAAAAGGTGAGGCCTTTAATCCCAGGAACACCAAGCCTACCGTCAATCATGGTGGTGGTAGTATTATGCTCTGGGCCTGTTTTGCTGCCAATGGAACTGGTGCTTTACATAGAGTAAATGGGACAATGAAAAAGGAGGATTACCTACAAATTCTTCAGGACAACCTAAAACCATCAGCCCGGAGGTTGGGTCTTGGGTGCAGTTGGGTGTTCCAACAGGACAATGACCCCAAACACACATCACAAGTGGTAAAGGAATGGCTAAATCAGGCTAGAATTAAGGTTTTAGAATGGCCTTCCCAAAGTTAAAGTTAAAGTACCAATGATTGTCACACACACACACTAGGTGTGGCAAAATTATTCTCTGCATTTGACCCATCACCCTTGATCACCCCCTGGGAGGTGAGGGGAGCAGTGAGCAGCAGCAGTGGCTGCGCCCGGGAATCATTTTTGGTGATTTAACCCCTAATTCCAACCCTTTATGCTGAGTGCCAAGCAGGGAGGTAATGGGTCCCATTTTTATAGTCATTGGTATGACTCGGCCGGGGTTTGAACTCACGACCTACCAATCTCAGGGCGGACACTCTATCCACTAGACCACTGAAGTCCTGACTTAAACGTGTGGACAATGCTGAAGAAACAAGTCCATGTCAGAAAACCAACAAATTTAGCTGAACTGCACCAATTTTGTCAAGAGGAGTGGTCAAAAATTCAACCAGAAGCTTGCCAGAAGCTTGTGGATGGCTACCAAAAGCGCCTTATTGCAGTGAAGCTTGCCAAGGGACATGTAACCAAATATTAACATTGCTGTATGTATACTTTTGACCCAGCAGATTTGGTCACATTTTCAGTAGACCCATAATAAATTCATAAAAGAACTAAACTTCATGAATGTTTTTTGTGACAAACAAGTATGTGCTCCAATCACTCTATCACAAAAAAATTTAAGTTGTAGAAATTATTGGAAACTCAAGACAGCCATGACATTATGTTCTTTACAAGTGTATGTAAACTTTTGACCACGACTGTAGAGGCAACTTGTTTATGCACTCTACTGGTACTTTAAAAACTTTTAGTTGATGGAGAACTTGACTAACAACTTCCTGCTTTGTAAAAAGCTTTTAATGCCGCAAAGTCACGTTAATAAAATCTTAATGGAGGCTGCAATTTGAACAAATCAATACTATCCTCATGAGTCAGCAAGTTTAAGTTAGTGTTCACTCAAAAAGAAGTGGGACGGCTAAGAAGCCAGTTGGCGCTAATGGATCTTTGTTGCTGTTATTTTAGAATTGTTTTGAGGCTTTCAGAAAGTTAATTCCATTGACGCTAATGTCTGCGAACAGAACAACCTGTAGGTTGTGTGTGTGAGTTTGATTATTAGCAGATCAGAGTCAGCAAAGGTCCCTGAAGTTGAACGACAAAGATGTGAAAGTTGCTGGAAGCAGCTGCAGCTGGAGGAGCAAATGAAGACAAAAGTGGGAGACACTGCATTATTTGATTCCGTGCGGAGCCGCTGGCAGACCCGCAGCTGGCCGAGGGCCGTGAAAGTAGTTTGGAGCGCTCCTGGCCCGCTGCCAGCCGTCCTGCTTCCTTCAGCGAGTGTTACTTGATAACTAGAAGCTAGCAGCCTACTTCAGACAATCATCTTCTTAAAACAAGCAGCAGGAGACAGGATGTTGCGGACGTCGTCTGATTGGTCAGCTGGAGGAGATTGGTCGGGAATTGCAAAAATTCCCAGTTGTTCTCAGACGTTCTGCAAGCTATTTAAATTCCTCTCAGGCTGCTAGCTAGCAGGTATCTTATTACACATGCTAGCTAACTAGCCTACATAGCACTCAAGCCCCGCCCACAGATATAGTCTGCAGACCGACTAGATCAGACTTTAAGGGGAACTGCACTTTTTTTTTGGAACTTTGCCGATCGTTCACAATCATTATGAAAAACATGAGGGATGGATTTTTTTTTTTAATGCATTCTTAATATTAAATAAATGCGTTTAAAAGTCCACCTACAATGGAGCCGTTCAATTCTGCCTATATAGCCCCTAAAAAACATCCAAACCTACATTAGTTTTTTTTTTATACATGATGTAATTATATATGTAATGTAGTAACAGGCATATTTAAAATAACATTTAATATTTATATATTTTGATCATTTTAAGCATACGCGCTGCATTAAAGTAAAAAGCGCATCACGTTTGCTTTTTTTTTTCCCATCACTGATTTCTGCTCACTGCAGACTTTATTAAAGTTAAAGTTAAAGTACCAATGATTGTCACACACACACTAGGTTATTCTAATTATTCTCTGCATTTGACCCATCACCCTTGATCACCCCCTGGGAGGTGAGGGGAGCAGTGGGCAGCAGCGGTGGCCGCGCCTGGGAATCATTTTTGGTGATTTAACCCAAAATTCCAACCCTTGATGCTGAGTGCCAAGCAGGAAGGTAATGGGTCCCATTTTTATAGTCTTTGGTATGACTCGGCCGGGGTTTGAACTCACAACCTACCGATCTCAGGGCGGACACTCTAACCACTAAGCCACTGAGTAGGTTTATGAGAGCCAACAAAGATAATAAACATCACTTACTGTACAAGGTCTGCTGTCATTAGGATGCAGACGCTTGGATGCTCAAATATTCCCATTTAAGATTAAAAAAAATGTCTCATAATCCTCGAGAAGAAATGGGGTGGGTGGGCGGGCGGGGGGGAACAAGTACTTTCCGTGTCTACCTCGCCAGTTTCAGATCATAAATGGTGGTCAAAGTGTCCAAACTTGACGAATTATCACATCCACTGTCCTGGTGAGATGCATGATTTATGATCTAAAATTGGCTTACAGGGAGCAATGAAGCGAGGAACCAGCAGATGATCGCGGCGACCGAGGTGAATAATGGCGCCGCTATAAATAGTTTGTCTGTGTTAGCGCTTATAATAACAATATCACCAATACCTGGCTAATATTCAAGTAACAAAATGTAAATTGAGTATTGTTGGTACTTTTTCCAATGGTTATTTATCAGATTTTATGGGTGGAATGGTGGAGCTCCCATTTGATGCGCTGTAAGCGGACTTTTATTTACGTTTATTTAATATTTAGAATGCATTTTAAAAATACATCCGTCACGTCTTTCATAATGATTGTGTACAATAGGCATAAATAAAAAGTGCAGTTCCCCTTTAAGCTTGGTTTATATTCTTGCGTCACGTAACTTACATAAGCGATGCTGTCTTGCTCCTCCCCCTGCATACACTCCCGCAAACCCTGACGTGCACGGTGCGCCTTCCAAAAATTCTAGCTTCATATCAGCGGCGACATGGACCGCAGAGCTGTTATTGGTCAGCTTTTGCCGTAAAGGGTACCTGGAGCACAGGATAGCAGACACTGTGCTTGAAATGCACAAATTATTGTTATGAAATCAAGCAACAGTGATTGAACATTTGCATGCAAACTGATATTGTGCATTTAATATCTTAATGTGTTAATAAAATAATTACTGAATGTGTCATTTTTCGGCATATTGTGTTGTTGCGCCCAGAAAAAGTTAGACAAAGTATGACGCTCTTTTAACTTTTATTGCCAATCTTGTGCTAATAACTAGTTCAAATCCGACACTCCTTCTCATGCACACGCGTCTTTTTCTCTCACACACACACACACATAACACTTCCTCATTCTCCGTCAATCATATTTCAGGCACGGTATGTTCACGAACAAGAGAGCTTTGAACATCGATAACACATGAACATAAACATTAACACCAGCAGATCGTTACAATAGTTATTTCAATTACATAGCTCTCTCTTGTCCAATGTCCCAAACGGTCGAAAAGCTTTGCAAATTCGCCTATCCTCAGCTGCAACTCGTTCAGGGGTTGCACAGCCCACCTTCGCGAACATCTTCTCTTCCGGTTTCGAAGCAATGTGAACAATAAAAAGGACTGTTCCTTCAAAAGGATTGGTTCCAGCACCAACATTAAAGTGGATGTCACTTCAGACGCCATTCTTTACAAGTTTACAACCACTGCTACACACAGGAAGTGCTCTTTCCCGCTCTCTCTCACATGAAGATAGTCAGCAAGAGTTGTGGTTGCTCAAATAGAAAACACTGCCCCTTAGGGTTTTGGGAAGAGAATTACAAGTCACGCGCCAGCCTCCACAAAAGAGCTATAAAAAGAACCAAGACGCTGTCAGAGGGGACGCAGGAGTACATACCAGCCATAACCCAACTTTTCTCACCCATTGGGTACCTGTTGTTTTGTATTTTGTATTTGCATAAGTTCCGAAAATTTTAAATCAAACCATGGAGGCATTGCAGAGATATTTATAAAACTATATTGCCTTTCTTCCTACCAGGAATTTGATAAACCTTTAATGTCACTGGTTGGGAAAAACGTAATCGGATGATCCGTTTATATTATCCGCCATTGTAGTCAGCGCTGTAGTGAATAGGCTCCCTTTCTGCTATTTTGTTGTGGGGCAGACTGGCTCGTACATGCACATGCACATGCATTCTCCGCCGTTGTCATTTCTAATACAAAGTAGAGTATAGTTTTATATACTTATATCTGTCAGTAGACTCGCTATGGTTGCGCTAAAAACGACAACAAAGATGCCGTGGAAGTGGAGGCACGTAAATAAACCCCCCCCCCCCAAAACGGCACATCCTGAAGAGACGGTCAGAAAGCAGAAAACATAGATTATGTTTTACGGTCTGTAAAACATAATTTATGCAACATTTTGACTAAAGAACCACCATTACGTGTTATGTAGACCTTAAGGAAGGGTTTTAAATGTACAAAAAAAATCATAATACGATCCCTTTAAGTCAGAGAAAACATCAAATGAGGAATGCCTTCAACTCTCAAGTCTTAAAAAGTCTGGAATATACTTTTTAACATCACTTTCTGTTTGGATTCTCTGACAACATGGGAGCGATGTGCCTACACTGCAGAATAACTTTGTGTTTGACACTGTGGCGTGTGCATGTATACACACACACACACCTGAGGCCCGCCCACCTGCGCTCCGATTGGTTTTTTTTAGGTGACGCCTCACTTTAAATGTTCAAATATAAACACAACCTGCGAAACTCCAACAGGCCAACTGTGTCTAAACATGCACAAACTCTCACGTCTGCCAAGCAGGCTGGTTATGTTGTTTGACAGAAGAAGAAATGACTTGTGAGTCATTATCGTCTGATAACATCAAAGCTGATGTTGTGAAGTTGTGCGTCGTTTAATGACGCTGACAGACATTGCCAACACGCCCCAGACCTTCAACTTAGTCTTTCAGAAAGGAAACTCCAAACCAGCAGGTGTCGCCAAGTTAAGAAGCACAAAAGTGTTAGTGGACTAGATTCTTCTCATGTGACAAACCAGTTGAAGGACCAACAGGGTGTGTTTGTTGTGAAAGACCTCATGAGACATGGCAAGTGGAGCAAATAAGGGCATGGAACTTGAGGCATGTTTTCACAACAGTGTTGATCTTGGTGTCGTTTTAAAAACCAGATTAATGAAGCCTCTAATTAAAACATGTTTCTTTGACCTGGGATGGCGTGGCTCGACCTGGTTCGATCCCCGGCTTGCGCCATCCTAATCGCCTCTGTTGCGTCCCTGAGCAAACCACTTCACTCTTGCTCCTGATGGGTCGTGGTTAGGGCCTTGCATGGCAGCTACCATCATCAATGTGTGAATGTGTGTGTGAATGGGTGAATGTGGAAATAGTGTCAAAGCGCTTTGAGTGCCCTGAAGGTAGAAAAGCGTTATACAAGTCATTTAAAGGCCTGTTAGCATCTTGTCAGGGGTGTCAAACACATTTTAGCTTAAGGGCCACATGAAGGAAAATCGATTCCCACGCGGGGCGGACTGATAAAATCATGGCATAATAACTTAAAAATATAGACAACTTCAGATTCTTTTCTTTGTCTTACTTCGGCCAAAAATAAAACAAGTACATTCTGAAAATGTACATACTACAAATAATCCTCTTGGCAAAACACTTGACGTAAGTTGAAAACTCTGAGGAAAAAATTGGTGCAGTTTTAAAAAACACCATGAAGAACACAATGAAACTTGGACTTGGACTCAAGTGTTTTTACAAAGCCATTAAACATTAAGCACTTCCTGTGTAGCATTCTAACGTTGGCAGTTTATTAAAAATGTCTGGAACAGCAACCGATTGTTTCCACAAACCGCTGCATTGGTGAAATCCGCATACTGCCCCAACACATTCATTTATCATCATTCAAATATTACAATTATAATTAAACATGGTGTCAGTTATCAAAACGACACCATAGCTTTGTGATGTGGCTTTTGTGAACAGAGCCGGCCGGGACTTAACACCTTGTTTTAATTATTCCACCTTCTGTAGCCTTTGTTCCGTGTCCATAGTCTAGTCTTTGTTTTTCTTTGATGTTTCATAGTGCCTTCTTAGATTATGTTCTTTCATTACAGCTACACTTTCTCCGCACAGAAGACACAAAGGTTTGCCTTTTACCTCCGTGAGCATGTATTCTGCCTCCCACCTGGCTTGAAACGCCCTGTTCTCACCATCCACCTTCCGTTTAGCCATTATTGGGGAGGAGGGTTACTGAAAGTTGACATCTACTCTGAATGCTGATGAATAATGAAGCCGAGGCCCACTTGCGGCGCTGCGATGAGTTCGCGGGCTACCGTTGTATTGTGGGGAATGAAGTATTGGTGCGTGCAAAACAGCAGCAGGCGGCTGTGGCCTGCGGGCCGGTTCTAATACTAATCAAATATGATATCATCCCGGGGGCCATAGATAGTTCATTCGCGGGCCGGATCTGGCCCGAGGGCCTTGACTTTGACACCTAGGACCTATTAGGATGGCGTCGTCTCAGCTCCCAGTCCAACACTTCCAGGTGGGCCTCTTTGTTTCCACGGCGATTAACCAGCACATCGCAGATGATATTTGAGACGAGAGCACAGAAACATTCCCAACGAGGCGAGTGTTTGCACAGCATCTAGTGCTCTCTCACTCATGTGAACTTTGACCGCTGCTTGGGAGCCCGACTGGCTCGGAACGCCAACCCGGAAGGGGGAATGTTTAACGGTTGCTCAGATCAACCGTTACACCCGAGGACAAGAACCGGTTTGATGGCCTCGTCATCATCAGAGCTTATTCACACACCCACAGTCTGATGACGCTAAATAAATATCTAACAACTGGCTGGACTACAAGATCCCACCCTCTGATCTCGACCTTAAGATACCTGCTCCAGCTTTCCTTCTAGCAATTCCAAAGACAATCCAAAACCTTGCGACAGATTCTCTAACCCAGGGTTGTCAAACGTACGGCCCGCGAACAGGTTTTATCCGGCCCGCGGAATGAGTTTGCTAAGTATAAAAATGAGACAAAATTTTTGAATGAAAGAAACTGCTGTTCTAAATGTGTCCACTGGATGTCACAATAGCAATTCTTTGCATATTTGTAGATTATGCTACATATGTAAAAAAAAAAAAAAAAACCACATGATGTTGGTGCACCAGTTGAGGAAATCGAGCAAACTACATAAATAACATCCTGTAATTGATTTTGATATTCATTTTTTATCTTGATAAATTTAAAATTAACACCAATGAGTTGACTGATTAACGTTATCACATAGTTTATTAAGAAAGTATAAATAACGACAAATAAAGATAGAATACTGTTAACCACAACATGTCAGTGTAAAAAAGCCCCAACAACAGTATGATTTGTAAATTTTCAGAATGTGCTTGTTCTATTTTTAAACAAAGAAAACAATCTGAAGTTGTCTTTATTTTTAAGTTATCGTGCCGTGATTTTACCAGTCCAGCCCACTTGGGAGTAGATTTTTGTCCATGTGGCCCCCGATCTAAAATTAGTTTGACACCCCTGCTCTAACCAGTCTACTACAGTATTTAGGATTGTTCTAAGGTCCAAAATTGTCGCCCTGCATTGAAAATCAAATCTACCTCTGAACTAGCAGTCACACTTCATCTGGTACAGTGCTTCAAGTAGTAAAGGTCTGATGACGCTAAATAAATATCTAACAACTGGCTGGACTACAAGATCCCACCCTCTGATCTCGACCTTAAGATACCTGCTCCAGCTTTCCTTCCAGCAAGTCCAAAGTCAGTCCAAAACCTTGCGACCTATTCTCTAACCCAGTGTTTTTCACACTTTTTGCATTTAAAAAATCCGGAGGCACACCACCAGCAGAAATCATTAAAAAAACGAAACTCAGTTGACAGTAAAAAGCCGTTGTCGCAATTGTTGGATATGACTTTAAACCATAACCAACCATGCACCTATATAGCTCTTCTCTCAAAGTAAGTGTACTGTCACGACCTGACACATCACACCATCACACTTACTTTGAGTTTTTTGCTGTTTTCCTGTGTGTAGTGTCTTAGTTCTTGTCTTGCGCTCCTATTTTGGTGGCTTTTTCTCTTTTTTGGGTACTTTCCTGTAGCAGTTTCATGTCTTCCTTTGAGCGATATTTCCAGCACCTACTTTGTTTTAGCAATCAAGAATATTTTTGTTGTTTTTATCCTTCTTTGTGGGGACATTGTTGATTGTCATGTCCCGATGTACTTTGTGGACGCCGTCTTTGCTCCACAATAAGTATTTGCTGTCGTCCAGCATTCTGTTTTTGTTTACTTTGTAGCCAGTTCAGTTTTAGTTTCGTTCTGCATAGCCTTCCCTAGGCTTCAATGCCTTTTCTTGGGGGCACTCACCTTTTGTTTATTTTTGGTTTAAGAATTAGACACCTTTTTACCTGCACACTGCCTCCCGCTGTTTCCGACATCTACAAAGCAATTAGCTACCGGCTGCCACCTACTGATATGGAAGAGTATTACACGGTTACTCTGCCGAGCTCTAGACAGCACCGACACTCAACAACAACACATCATTTGCAGACTATAATTACTGGTTTGCAAAAAATATTTTTAACCCAAATAGGTGAAATTACATAATCTCCCACAGCACACCAGACTGTATTTCACGGCACACTAGTGTACATTTACCAGTCCTTCATCAAGTAACATGTCTTTGGTCCAGTACTAAAGCTGGAGTACTAGAGGCTTTTGTCTTCTGAAGTCAGGACAAATAACCTTTAATTTGAGCCCTGATTAGGTCAAAAACTATCATCCTCTCAAAACGGTGGTCAACTTCCAAGCTAGAGCAAAGTTGCTTTTTTATTTTCTGAATCTAGTCTTGACTCCCAAGTCTAGGTCTGATGCTGGTAGTCACATCAGCTGGCACACTGTCAGATAGTTCAAGGGCCAACACCAAGACTCTAGTCTTTAAGTAGGATGCCAGTCAAAGTCTCCTGGATGTGGACAAGCCATGTGACAGTCATGAAAGTGTCAATAAAACCACATCCAGTCTTCCTCTGGGAGGAGGAGGAAATGCCTGAGCTCTACTGGGACTCCATCCAGGCAGACCAGCACTGTTCTCTGATATGACGCTTTACATCCATCCATCCATTTTCTACCGCTTGTCCCTTAGGCTCCAGCACCCCCCGTTTTACATTCATTCATTCATTCATAAATACATTCATTTGCTCCAAGCACAGGCTCCATTGTCAGTGCTGACTTTTTTGCACTCGATGAACTCCCAGGTAAATGCAACATGACGTCACATATGCATAAGAAAAGTAAAAGGGCAGCAGTTTTCTTACCTCCGTGAAGAAGTTGTCCATGTTGCCAGTTTATCTTAATCCAACAGGATGATCCCACTCGTGTGTCATTCCACGAACCTCCTCCTGGATCCTCGGCAGGATGAAAGAAAAAGAAAAACAAAAAACTTATGTCTTTCTTCCCAAAAAGTCCTCCCGCGTCC
Source organism: Entelurus aequoreus (assembly GCF_033978785.1). Taxonomy (NCBI): domain Eukaryota; kingdom Metazoa; phylum Chordata; class Actinopteri; order Syngnathiformes; family Syngnathidae; genus Entelurus; species Entelurus aequoreus. Next base: position 43,314,669 of record NC_084746.1, on the reverse strand, counting down.
GGCGTCGTCCTGTGCGTACACACACCCGCGCGTCCCTCTGCTGGTTCGGGCCCGGTGGTCGAGCTGGTCCCACCGGGAGCACAAACGGTGTGGACGCCGTGCAAACTTTTGAAAAGTCACTCCAGTCCGTCCGTACGACCAACGGACAATAGGAGTGAAGCCCCGCCCACATTATTACCTCCTTCTTCCTCTTCGCCGCCGTTTGCCTCTCGCACGCCCCCCGCTGGACGCTTTGAACACATGCTAATTGGAGCGATTCGGTTACATGTCACGTGATGTTGGTAATCGGTTGTTCCTTTGAATTATTTCGTCTTTGTGACGTAACAAAGCAAATGTTTACTGTGTTCTATGCGATTGGATAAAAGATATATTTTTATGGCTCTTTTATGTGGTGCCAGATCGTTCAAAAGACTCTTTTTGAAGTAACTATTTTTTTTTTAAATCAAGAAAACAATCATCCGTCCATCCAATTTCTACCGCTTGTCCCTTTTTGGGGTCGCACTGGAAGCAAAATCTACACATCCCACCGAGTGCTGGGCTGCAATGTGACCGAGAAACCGTCTGAGTTTTTAGTGGGCCTAAACAAGATTTTGTTTGTAGCCCTAATTCGGTCTTAAAGGGCCCCCCTTAATGCTGACAACATTGGCCATAATATCACAATTTTGCAGAGGTGTGGACTCGAGTCACATGACTTGGACTCGAGTCAGACTCGAGTCATGAATTTGATGACTTTAGACTCGACTTGACAAAATGTAAAGAGACTTGCAACTCGACTTAGACTTTAACATCAATGACTTGTGACTTCACTTGGACTTGAGCCTTTTGACTTGACATGACTTGCTACTTTCCCCAAAACCCAAAGATTAAAAAGTTATTTGGGAGCGCTCCGTATCTTTCATTTTCTACGTCTGTGTCTATAAGCGTGTGTGCTGCTTGTCAGCTGGTGTGCTCAGTGCTCTCAGTACAACAGCCAATCAAATTAGATCTACGTTGTTTTCATCCCACAGCTCTCATCCAATCAAATTGCAGGACAACCACCGAACATGAGTTGTCAAACAATGCGCTAGTGAGAAACAATTATGCCAAAGTTGGTTTCGTTCGGGTATAAAAACTACGACTTGGTCAACAAAAAACGAATTGCAGTATGCAAATCACGCAGTTCGAATATTACAGACGGAGACGCAACAACTTCCAACATCGTTCGACATTTGAAGTTGCACAAAGAAGGGTAAGTTTTGAATGTAAGATAAAGTTTATTGGCTAAGTAACATGACTTTTATTCAGTGAGGCAGTAAACTCACTGTAACGTTATAACCATAGACATCTTATAAGGGTACGCAGCATTGAGCGCTACTGCCTACTGGCGCAGACGAGACGCGGGGCCGCCATCTTGGAGTGGTGATCCGCTCCACTCAGTGCAATTCATTTGGCAGGAACAATGAACTGTCAGCGCATTTAATTCATTTTACCTCACTGAATACCACTGATTTTCACACGCTTTTTTGTCATACGTGTAGCTATGATAACGGACACATGTTTTGGCGTTTTTATTATTCATAGTTTGCTTAACAGTAATATAATATTCTTATACGCTATAAGTGACCAGACGTCCGAGATAAAAACTGGGACTATAATCCCAGAGAAGGGGGAAAAAAACGGTCAGCTATTTTTAAGTTGAAGAAACAATATGATTAGGTTATATATACATGCGTATATCCTACATAAACAATGTATGAATACATTAGATATCTATATATCTTAGGGACCTATAGACTGTATCTCTGTTGCTGCAGCAGCAGAGAGTTTATTCTGTCTTGACACTTTGTATTGATATTTTCTATTACATTCTTCCCTTAAATGATCATGTTTACAGTGATTGTTATATATGTATTTTTTATGTATCTCGCTTTGGATAAAAGCGTCTGCCAAATACTTAAACATATATAAACACCTGAAAGTCTTTATATCAGCTAAAAGTAACCACTAATCTGTTTCACTGGATTCAGAATAAAACCAAATGCTGTCTTACCCAACAATGTTAGTATTTGAATATTGTTACTTGAAGACTTATTCCTGGTTATAATTATACTGTTAAAGTATTGTCTTATATTTTGCCTAAAATGAGAATGCATCATAATCAGTGGCGGCTGGTGAATTTTGTTTTAGGTGGGGCTGAAAGTTTGTAAAGCAAACCCCTGTAGGGGCGTCATCCTCCCCCAGAAGATTTATTTGTTATTTTCACATACAAATATTGAAGATCTTTGCTCCTTCTCAACTCTGTGGTTATATTATTTTCATAAAATACAACCAATAGTATATTAATGTTTGTTTTTGCAAATGTGTTTATTCTGCAAATGAATGAGTTAAATGTATAAAATTGTTTAAACTATTAAAATGACTGGTTAATAGTGCTATTATGAATTGCAATGTCAGCACTATTTTTTTTCCTGCAATTTCAAATGCACTTGTTTTAATAAATAAATACAGTGTTTTAAAAGCATACACAATCTGTGTAAAATATTAGTCTGTGGTTAAAAGGACTTGAAAGGACTCGAAACTCAAAATGCAGGACTTGGGACTTGACTTGAGACTTTCTAGTCTTGACTTTGGACTTGACTCGGGACTTGCCTGTCTTGACTCGGGACTTGACTCGAGACTTGACGGCAAAGACTTGAGACTTACTTGTGACTTGCAAAGCAATGACTTGGTCCCACCTCTGCAATTTTGGACCTAAAAATAATGTATTCAGTCAGTGGCGGAACAAGTATATATGATAGTATATATCTGATAGTATATATCTGTATCATATGAATCAATTTAAGTGGACCCCGACTTAAACAAGTTGAAAAACTTATTCGGGTGTTACCATTTACTGGTCAATTGTACGGAATATGTACTTCACTGTGCAACCTACTAATAAAAGTATCAATCAATCAATCAATCCATCAAGTCAGAGCCGGGCGGGGGACGGGCCCCATGATGGGACCCATGAATTGATTAACGTGGACCCCGAGGCTTAAACAAGTTGAAAAACGTATTCGGGTGTCACCATTTTGGGTCAATTGTACGGAAAATGTACTGTACTGTGCAATCTACTAATAAAAGTCTCAATCAATCAATCAATCCCACTATACCGGGGGTCAGCAACCCGCGGCTCTGGCTCTTTAGCGCCGCCCTGGTGGCTTCCTGGAGCATTTTTTAAAAAAAGGATTGATACGGTAAATGGAAAAAGATGTGGGAAAATTTTAGTTTTTGTTTTTGTATGTTTTTTGTTTGAGGACAAACACGACACAAACCTTCCCAATTGTTAGAAAGCCCACTGTTTAATATGTTTGTGTTTATTCTTTACTGATGAGCGTATTTGGTGAACATCGTTTCGTCCTACTAATTTCGGCGGTTCTTGAACTCCCCATAGTGTGGACTGTGACGCACCAGTTTGTTTACATGTGAAATCTTCCACTCCTTCTTTGTTTCATTTTGTCCACCAAACGTTTTATGCTACACGCGAATGCACACAGGTGAGCTTTCTTGATGTTATTGACTTGTTGGAGTGCTAATCAGACATATTTGGTCAGTGCATGACTGCAAGCTAATCCATGCTAACATGCTATTTAGGCTAGCTGTATGTACATATTGCATCATTATGCCTCATTTGTAGGTATATTTGAGCTCATTTAATATCCTTTACTTTTATCCTCTTGTATATAATTTAGTTTTGCATGTGTCATGACACATTATATGTATGTAATATTGGCTGCATTTCTGACAGTTGTGTGCCATATTGTTCCATACCACAGCAAACATTACCTCGCTTGCCAAAGATTGTAATAAATCTATTAAAAGAAGACAGCCTGCCGTTTCCTTTAACTTGGACACACACATCTATACCTTTGGCCATTAAAAGCCACTAATTTCCAGGAGTTATCACACCCTCTGAGTACCCTCTTATTTACTAATAGTTTCTAATGTTGTAAAAATGTGTAGAATAAATATAACATTTCAACATTTCTGTCAACGAAGATTTGCTTCTTCTCTCGCTTTCACTACAGCATCAGCACGTTCAAATAATGTGGAAAAATTATCTGTCTGCCATCTGCCCTGAGCAGTGAAAACCGGGCTTAATCTATGACGAGAACACCTATCCAACGTGCCAGACGCCAACAAATGGCAGCGTTTGCCCACTCTAGTCGGTTACGACGACGAACCGCAGTCAGGTCGAGACCCCAATGAGGACGACGAGCATGCAGATGAGCTTCCCTGAGATGGTTTCTCACAGTTACTGCATAAATTATTTGGTGTTGCAAACCAATTGTCACAGCTGTTGTCCGGGTTGCTAGTCTCAGACGCTCATGGAGGTGCACTTGCTGTACGTGGAGGTCCTGGGCTGGTGTTGTTACATGTGGTCTGCGGTTGTGAGGCTGGTTGGATGTACTGCCAAATTCTCTGAAACACCTTTGGCTTATGGTAGAGAAAGAAACATTAAATTCACGGTAAAACAGCTCTGGTGGACATTCCTGCAGTCAGCATGCCGACTGCACGCTTCCTCAAAACTTGCGACTTCTGTGACATTGTGCTGTGAGATAAAACTGCACCTTTCAGAGTGGCCTTTTGTTGTGGGCAACCTAAGGCACACATGTGCAATAATCATGCTGTTTAATCAGCATCTTGATATTCCACACCTGTGAGGTGGGATGGATTATCTTGGCAAAGAAGAAATGCTCACTAACGCAGATTTAGACAGATTTGTGAACAATATTTGAGACAAATAGGTATTTTATGTATATCATAAAAGTTTTAGATCTTTGAGTTCAACTCATGAAAAATGGGAGCAAAAACAAAAGTGTTGCGTTTATATTTTTTGTTCAGTATATTAGAAGCTATCAAAAATAAAATATACTTAAAACACAAACAAAGTTTAGTTAGTTAATTTAAAAAATATACTAATTTATAAATGTATTTGAAAAATTACAACAACCATGTTAAATACTGTTACAAGTGTAATTGAACATTAATATTTTTGTACAGACAGTATTATTATTTGTATTCTATTCTAAGGGAGAACAACAATAGTAAAAAGAGCAAAAAAAATCGGTGTGTATGAAAAGCTGAAATGTTCTAACTAATAATTAATAATAATACTAATATATTTGGTCACCCATAATACATAGTGGACACAATATCTGTTTTTAGCATTTTTTTAATGAAAAAATATCAATATGGCCTCCGCATATTTTGACTTTTCAGTATGTGGCCTTTGGTGGAAAATGTTTCGACAGCCCTGAATTAAAGTATTAAAAGTATAAATATTTTGAGTTTAAGATGGATATTAGACCATAAAGATCTGGTATCGGCGGTATCGATATTTCAGTATCGATCCACACATCTGTCCCAACCTGCAGAATAACGTGCAAAGAAAAGCAACCCTGGCGCTCAAAAACTGGAGAAAAAGAAGTCAAGTCACTAGTATTCTATTTTGTGTCCTCTTCTACAGAGGTTTTCTTCAAGATGCTTGAGGAAATGCTGAAAGTGTATAAGGAAACAATAACTATGGTGTATAATGAAGAGGAGATGAAAGAGCTGGGAAGTCCAGAAATGGTGATTTTTTTATAGTTATTTTTTGCTCACAATGTTACCCTTATCAGTTTTGAAGTAATCATGGATCAGGGCAACGAAAACATGCAATGAAGTGATCAAAAATATTAGTTCGCTACATGCCTTTGTCCACACTGTCTATGCGGTGAGGGGGCAGCATATCAAGTCTGACTTCCAAGTACAGTTAGTTATTATTACCATGATTACTGAAAAAATAATTTATATTATGGGAAACTACTGTCAGATTCATTTTCAGGAGCAAAAATTACATAAAGAGAATCTGTTAGTAAATTTCGGTCATCTGGATGCCATGGGTCCTTTATTATTACTTATTTATGTAGGGCGCCCACTTTATTCTAAACCGCCCCCCAGACACACACTCAGTATGTTTACATGGGCTAAAAAACTAATTATTGAGTTAAAGGGGCTGTTGGTACCTTTTACGGGCGCTAACTCTCCAATATATTATGAGTAGGGGTGTAACGATTGATTTTAACAACGATCCGATTCGATGTTTGTGGTTGTTGATATAATTCAGAGAAAATATAATTTTTTTTTGGAAAAAAATGATTCAGTGAATTGAATTCGATTCAGTAACTTTTTAGCAAAACAAAATCAAGCACTGTGACGGTGAAATAAATACTGTATACTGGACACTGCAGGAGAAGTTTCCTATATTCCTGTTACTTCTTGTAAGGGAATTATGTGTAAATGAGTTATGGATACAAACAAGCCAGTAAACAACAATTAATGACCAAATGTATTTACATCTTATTTGAATAAAGTGCGACCAACACTTTAGGTTGAATTAACAAGAGGGAAACATTTTCTGCTCTCATTTTCAACTTTCAAGACATTTTCATGAAAAATACTGTAGCCAACATTTTAAGAGTAGATTTATCTGCTAAATAAAGTTCCCCCACCTGGCCATACAGTATCTGTTCTTCTTCCTGATGACAAACAGCATCCCAGTTGTGCATGTAAGCCCCCTCATCCCTGTTGACGGTGTTGGCCCCTTGCTTCCTAATTTCCATAGCCTCTTTCATCCATCGCTTGTATTTATTTGTTTCCGATGAAACGACTTCTCCTTGTGTTCTCGAAGTCGGCGCGTCGCTTCAGTTGTGTCAGTCGCGTCTTTTGTGGCTTAAAGTTGTGTTAAGTCTTTATATTATTGGGTTGTGTCGTTTATCTTTGTTGTGGCTTTTGCAATCGTGCTGTAGCTGAAAGTTTGTGTTCTCATTTATGATGATATTGTTTTGTGGCATTTGCGTTTTTTATGACCTTTCTCGACCACTGTAGACATCTGCCATTTTTTTAGATGAAGCCACAGACTGGCAAATAGACTTAACGTTTAACGTCCTTATCCTTAAAAGTGCTAAACTTCATATAAAGTCTGCCGTTCTTAAATCAAATGTTTTCCTTTTTATAGTATCGATAAAATCGATCGATTCCCTTTTAAAACGATCTTGGATCAATACCTAACTTTTGGAAGGCAAACTTGGAATGTAAATCGATCTATTGATACATCCATCAATCATTACACCCCTAGACTTAAGCATTATATCTCGCTCTTTTACGCCTTACAGAATCGTACATTAGCTTTGTGTACTGTCAGCTAATGATGACGATTAGGTTACCTAATGTTAGCTAACATTCTATTGTAACAACAAATTGTTAATTGCTTCTCTGGAACTGCTTTTGTGTATGTGCACACACTATCTGCGTATACGTGTCTAGATTATGTGATTGTAAACCAGTTCCCTCTTGCATGTATTCACTCCCATTGGAGGACCCCAACGCACAGAAGAAATAATATGAATAATAACAAAAGGCGCACTCAAAAAGGACTGAGGAAAAATAACTAAGGATGCACACAAAGGGTGCGGAGAAACTGAGAACGCACACAAAAGGTGTGGAGAGGAAACGGTAAACACTACAATGCAGCGCATGGGCAGAGCGACAGGAAACGAGACGCATGAGTGGAGCTAAGGCAGAGGAGATGAACACGACTGCAAGGGTAAATCATCAGGAATCTACTGGCCCCCGGTGAATGGACTGGAGAGCTTAAGTCGTCAGGAGGAAATGGGTATCAGGTGTGCGCTCAAGTGGCTTATTCCTAAAACCCGAAAACCAGGCAGTGCAACACAAAGCAGACAGGCGGCAGCAGAGCACTGCCAGATCATGACACCCATCCATCAATCATTGGGTCATTGAGGCGTTCTACGCATGTGTCAGTCGTCCCAACTTATAACCCAGAAGCACAGAAATATTTACATGTTTACGCCTTCAATCAATAAATCAATCAATGTTTATTTATATAGCCCTAAATCACAAGTGTCTCAAAGGGCTGCACAAGCCACAACGACATCCGCGGTACAGAGCCCACATAAGGGCAAGGAAAAACTCACAACTCCAATGGGACGTCGATGTGAATGACTATGAGAAACCTTGGAGAGGACCGCATATGTGGGTGACCCCCCCCTCTAGGGGTCTTGTTTAATTTGTCTTTGTTTAATCAATTACGTTTTTCATCAAGCGTTTGAACCAATGGCGTCATTAGGCCTTTTTAGAGTGACTAAATGCTTCCCAAATTATTGTTAAACCCTCCTAAATTATTTCATTTTAGTTTTAGTTTTTTTTTTTAATACTTTTTTTTTTCAAAAGACACAACTCGTGACTAAATGCAGTGTAACATAGAAACATATAATCAATCAATCAATCAATCAATCAAATTGTATTTATCTAGCACTTAATCACAAGTGCCTCAAAGACTTCACAAAAATACAACATCCCCTGATCTAAATCCACATCCGGGCAAGGAAATAATCAAAAAACCCCAGAGTGGGAAAAAGGAAGAAACCTTGAAAAGGGATCACAGATGTAGGGACCCCCCTTCCAAGGTGACGGGCAGCAATGCATGTCAAGTGGGTACAGTTAGTGAATAGTCAAATTTATATTGTTAAATTAATTAAATACCAAAGACTATAAAATGGGACCCATTACCTCCTTGCTTGGCACTCAGCATCAAGGGTTGGAATTGCGGGTTGAATCACCAAAATGATTCCCGGGAGCGGCACCGCTGCTGCTCACTGCTCCCCTCACCTCCCAGGGGGTGAACAAAGGGATGGGTCAAATGCAGAGGACACATTTCACCACACCTAGTGTGTGTGTGACAATCATTGGTACTTTAACTTTAACTTTAAATGTAAATGCAGCTGAGATAGGCTCCAGCACCCCCCGCCACCCCGAACGGGACAAGCGGTAGAAAATGGATGGATGGAAATAATAGATCAAGAAGGAGTCCAGTCTATCGGGAAACCAACAGATACTCATGGGGGAGGGGGGGTATATCTTCTTCCAGGCTCATCCAGTCAGCTATGCAGAGATGTGGAAAAGTGGTCCATGGAGTTTTCCAATGATTGGTCCAACTCAGGTCTTAATCTGGGTTAGTTAAGTTAAAGATGAAGTACCAATGATTGTCACACACACTAGGTGTGGTGAAATTTGTCCTCTGCATTTGACCCATCCCCTTGTTTACCCCCTGGGAGGTGAGGGGAGCAGTGAGCAGCAGCGGTGGCCGCGCTCAGGAATCATTTTGGTGATTTAACCCCCAATTCCAACCCTTGATGCTGAGTGCCAAGCAGGGAGGTAATGGGTTCTATTTTTTACAGTCTTTGGTATAACTCGGCCGGGGTTTGAACTCACGACCTACCACTCTAACCACTAGGCCACTGAGCAGCTAACATCTCCCCCAGAATGGTACCTTTCCAGAAATTAACCATGGCCATGGTATTATGCCCAAACAGGAGAGGGGGACAGAGCATAAAAGCAGCAGGCAGATCAATTGGTCTAAAAAGGGGTCTATTTAAAGGCCAGAAGACATTAATGCATTTTAAGGCGGGACTTGAATAATTCTACTGATCTAGCAAGTCTAACTGTTGCTGGTAGGCCACTCCAGAGTACTGGAGGCTGAATGGAAAACACTCTAAAGCCTGCAGACTTTTTAGGGCTCTGGGAGTCACTAATGAGCCAGCGTTTTTTATGAAACGAAACATAAGGTAAAATACATTCAGCAAGATAAGATGGTGCTAGACCCTTTAATATTTTGTACTAAGTAATAAAACCTTCAAGTCGCACTTGCCGTGTACCAGGAGTCAATGCAGGTCAGCCAGTATAGGCGTAATATAATCGAACTTTCTTGTCCTAGTCAAAAGTGTGGCAGACGTATTTTGGCCGAAAAATACCGGGCCAAGAAGCAAACCTTGTGGAACTCTGCAGGTGACCTTAATGTACTCAGAGGTTGCATTGTTATAAGATGCACAGTTTTTATTTTTTGTGAGATGGAAGCTGAACCAAGAAAATGCTAAGTTTGACACACCGATACATGATTTGATGTGATCCAAAATAATGTTGTGATGAAGGCAGCGCTGAGATCAAGTATAGATGATGTATTGACATCAATAGTTAGCAACAAATCATTTGTCCTTTTTGCCAGGGCCATCTCAGTGGAGTGATTTGCCCTGAAACCTGACTGAAAAAGTTCTAAAAGATAGTTAGATACTAAGGGCCTGATTTACTAAAGGTTTGCGTATACTAAATCACGTGTAAACCTGATAGCACACGCAAAACTGATCTACTAAACGTGGGCAAAGTGGACTGGTCTGTTAAGTGAGCAGAATATGTCGGGCAATTCATTTTGCGTCGCTGTCTTCATTAATATGCAAATATATATGCTGATTATCAAAATGCCCACAGTACTGGGAGGAGAAGATGCAAATATAATTATTTCGTTTTTTTATTAAGCACGTGTCTGATGGACGCGCAAACTGACAGTTCCACACACGGCTGCAGGATCAGTGCTGGCGCTGCACAGACAGACAATGGACAGAGAATCCTCCGTCCCACATGTGTGTGTGTCAATATTTTGGATGGTCAGAAATCAAAAATATTAGACGTATCGTCTATTCAGCAATTTCCTTTTAAAATGTTATTGCTGCTGGATGACTTATGGGGCTGATTAAAATGATTTGAATTAATGCGTTTTGGTGTCTGCTGGCGTTTTTTTTTTTTTATGTCGTAAATTGTTTTTACATTTAGGAAATTTATTACTATATGTCCTATATGAAAATATGTTTTTTCAATTGTTAATTTTCTTGCATTTGAGTCACTCCAGATGCACGAATGCGCTGGTGATGCGATCCACAGCCACGCGCACAACACATTCGTTGCGAACACAGGCAGGTGCATACATGTATGTGCAGAAAATGATCGTCTCCGTGGTATTATGATAAAACCTGCTCAGTGGCCTTGTGGTTAGACTGTCCGCCCTGAGACTGGAAGGTCGTGAGTTCAAATCCAGGCCGAGTCATAATAAAGACTATAAAAATGGGACCCATTGCCTCCCTGCTTGGCACTCAGCATCAAGGGTTGGAATTGGGGGTTAAATCACCAAAAGAATTGGGGGTTAAATCACCAAAATGATTCCCGAGCGCGGCCACCCTGCTGCTCACTGCTCCCCTCACCTCCCAAGGGGTGAACATGGGGATGGGTCAAATGCAGAGGATAATTTCACCACACCTAGTGTGTGTGTGACGATCGTTGGAACTTTAACTTTAACTTTAAAAGCCTGTATGTACACAAAATCCCCGTTTAAATAAAGCCGTCTCCACCACTTTTCAATTGCACGTGCAGTCTAAGTAGATCACATGCAACAGGCCCACTCCAAGTACACGTTATTTAATTGTTTGCATAGGCTGTTTAGAGCGTGGTATTTGGATCTTTGTAAATCTGACACCATGTGTTCATTTAGTGGCTGTGCGACCATTTTTTCAAGGATTTTTTAAGTATCACTTACAGGACATGGGACAACAGTTGGTAGTTCAGACGGAGGTCAAGGTCGACATTAGGTCTTTTAAGTAGAAGCACCGTACTCACTACATGCAACATAACGAGACACAAAAAAGCACCGTACTCACTACATGCAGTAATTAGACACATAGCAGCGTCGTTCTTACAACATGTACTGTAACTAGACACAGAGAAACCATATTTTAAAGTTGATCTGTCCACATGCTGTGTGTTTATGTTGTCAAAGTGACTGCTTGCTAGCGTGTCCAAACTTCCAGTGGAGCCAAAACAGGAAGAGGAAAACAAACATTTCCTGTGCCTATTTTAGATGTTTAAAGATGGACGATACCAGAAGCTGGATTTTTTCAAAGGGATTCTGAGGTCAAACTGCAGAAATTGTTTTGTTTTGGCAACGTGCAGTGGAGATAAAAAAGTAAACAAACAAAAACAACTTAACTGAGGCGCAAAAAGACTTAATTGAGTAAATACTTTAATCCTGTTCCCTTTTCAAGTCCTGTAAGTGCAGCACCACTTGCTGGTTCTGCTGGGTCACTGCATCATTTAGCGTCAAAGCCAACAGCCTCTGAAAGCTAAAAGTAAAACTCACTGCGCAAAGTTTATTGGGAATCATTTACGTTTCCTGGAAATCCGGAAATCAATTGTGTAGTTTCCTGGGAATTGGTTGGTTAGTTTACTGGAAATCAGTTGTGAGGTTTCCTGGAAAATCATTTATGTAATTTCCTGGAAATCAGTTGGGTAGTTTAGTGGAAATCGGTTGTGAAGTTTACGGGAAACCAGAGCTAATGTGAAGAATGCATTATTGTTTTTGTTGACTCACTGTGAGTGTGGATACTAAATGTTGTTTTAACTACACAAACCTTAATCTCCTCATTGGCGGGGCTTCATAGAGATGATCAACTGCTAATTCTTCAAATCCTGAATGAAGAAGAAACAAAACACAGAACGTGAAGTTGAACTTATTGTATAAATACACACACCCGGTAATGCTGGTGTTCACCGAGAAGGTGTGTTTTAATGAAGTGTGTGTTTTTATTGTGTGATTTTATATAATTTTTTTATAATTGTGTGCAGAGTTTATGTGCTGTTATATTGCCTTGATCAGTTTTAACTATTGCGTGGTGTTTGTAGATTTTAGATTGGTGTAATGTGCATGTTTTAGTATGATTGCGGTCATACCTCCCGAACTGTTTGGCGGACTGATTGAACTGATCAAGCGACATGATTGGAGCAGAGCCTGGGAGTTGCTGTTTAAATTCAAACAGGAGAACCACACCGTGGAGGAGCAGTAACACGCTACAAACAGGAGGTGCGAGGTAGTGACGTGAAGTGACCACGGGATACAGAAGGTGTCGGGAGTCTGACGCAGAGCGACGTAACAGACGGGCTTCGGAAATCTCCTGACAGGAGAGGAAAAGGAGTGGAGTGAGGATGCATGGCAGGTGGCCAGGACGAGTGTGCGCTAAATAGACATATCGCTTCCACGCTTGCAATACGCTAAGTAATGAAAAGGGCAGTAAATCTGTGCCTTGCGGGTGTGTTTTCATGATAAGCTGTCAGCTACTGGTCAGTGAGTGCACCCTTCTGCTTTCCTCACAGCGGTGTCACAGGAGGTACTGCAGTCAGGAATTGCCGGGCTGTAGCCAAGCCAAAGTCATGGACTGCAAAGTCATCAACAGCATCCATCAAGCTTCCCAAAAAGAACACTATCATTGGGACATGGAACCGTACTTTGTATGCATGCGGAAACGTGAAAGAACAGAGCCACGAACTTGCCAGGTACAATCAGGACATTGTCGACCTCGCTAAAGTCAGATGGACTGGTTTCACAAAACCACCACAGACATGTTACATACATATATATATATATATATATATATATATATATATATATATATATCTGTTTTCTATATCTCCTTGTTTTTCTCCTAGTAGTTTTCTTCTGTTCCTGTACTTGCACACCCTGAAATTTCCTCTTTGTTTTATAATGAGGTCGATCCGTCTGACTCCTGTGTGGGGGCAATCCTCTCTCAGCGCCACCCCTCCAGTTGTAAATGGCACCCCTGCGCCTTCTTCTCTCGTCGCCAGACTTCGGCAGAAAGAAATTATGATGGTGGCAACCGAGAACTTTTGACCATGGTATTAGCCTTGCAATCTCGGAGTGCTCTCAACAACCATTGACTATATTCATAAAAACCTGGCCTACCTTTGTGCCGCACAAAGACTGAATCCCATACAGGCACGGTGCCCATTATATTTATCCAGATTCAGTTACACTCTGACTTTTGATTCAGGTTCTTTGAATGGCAAGCCTGATGCCCTTTCCAGGTTACACTCCCCGGTGGTAAAGGATAATCCCCCGGAACCAATTATTCCCCCATCTCAGATCCTCCGAGGTCTCCAGTGGTATGTGAAACAAGAGGTGGTAGCGCTCAAGGACTCACCTGCTCCTGCTAAATGTCCTACTGGCGGCTGTTCGTCGGTCCCGAGCTCCGCTCCAAGGCGTTATCCTGGGCCCACAGTTACAGCATGCCACCCAGGTATTAATTGGACTTTATTTCTGTTGGCACAGCGGTTTTGATGGCGTTGCATGAGGGTAGATGTTAAGAAGTTTGTCGCAACTTGTTCTCTCTGTGCCTACAATAATCCCTCTCACAAGGCTCCCGCTGAACTCCTGAGACCTCTCCCCATCCCTTCTTGACTATTAATACCTCTCCCTAAATTTGAGACCCAGCTATGACTACATCATCCTAATCAGCCATCCCAGTAAAGTACTGCTGTTGGTCCTCCTTAACCGACTGAAAGGGAAGGCAGACGAACTCTTTGCATAGGAGCAGGCAGGATTTTGACCAAGGAGAAACATGTCTGAACAGATTTTTAACGTCAAGAGTGCTAATCGAGAAACAACTGTAGCACCATCGAGACCTTCACAGACTTCAAGAAGGCCTTTGACTGCATCTGGCATGAGGGTTTGTGGCAGGTTATGAGAAACTACAACATGGACAGCAACCTCATACAGGTGATCAAAGCGCTTTAAAGTGACTCCAGCAGCACGGTTCTCCTGCACAACAACCTTGGAGACTTTTTCCAGACAACAGTTGGAGTGCGTCAAAGATGTCTCCTCTCTCCAGTTATTTTTAACATCTACCTGAAGAACATCATGCAAAAAACACTGAGTGACCACCAAACCTCCATTTCTGTCGAAGGACGTCCTCTCTTAATCTGCCTTCGCAAATGACATAGACCTGATAGGAGGCAGTAAAGAAAAACTCCAAGACCTTACAACCAAGTTGGAGATTGCATCAGGAGCTTATGGAATGGAAGTCGGAAAAAGAAAGGTCTATAACAGCTCCAGTCAACAAGCAACCAACATCATGCTGAATGGCCAGAGACTTGAAGAAGTGGAAACCTTTAAGTACTTGATGTCTACACTATGAAAGGAGGCCAGCTCTTCAAAGGAAATTAGAACAAGACTCAGCCTGACCTCATCTGTAATGACAAGACTGAATGTGATCTGGAGAAGCAACTCCATCAGTCTTCGCGTGAAGATCAAGCTGCATGATTCCTCTACGGTTATAAGAGCTGGACACTTAGTGCTGAGACTGAGCAAAAAATCCAGGCGTTTGAGCACAAGTGTTTCAGGAGGTTCCTACGCATTTCATACAAAGAGCACAAGACCAATGACTACGTTACGTTGACACCCACGCAAGCTTTCCTGGTTTGGCCACATTTCCTGTCACGATTCCTGGCCCAAGACCATCCTTCAAGGTGTAGTCGAGGGCAATGCAAGGTCTGGCTTTACAATGTCAAAGAGTGGACCGGACACACCCCAGCTGCCCTACAGCGCTTGGTCGAAGACCGTGAGCGGTGAAGAGCACTGACTGACTAGTCTAGCATTGTGAGTGAACCAAGTCAAAATTGATCAATCAGTCAATCAATCAAAGTTTATTTATATAGCTCTTAATTACAAGTGCCTCCAAGGGCTGCACAAACCACATTGACATTCCCTGACTGCTATTGTATATTTATATAGGCCTTTTTTAATTGTGTGTGATTTGTGATATTTTAATTGTACTGTGAAGCACTTTGTGGCTTGTTGTCTGTGAAAGATGCTAGACAGATACATGTTACCAACTTACTTACCCTGATCTGAAACCCACAACCGGGCAAAGAAAAACTCAAAATCCAAATTGGGAAAGAGCAGAAACCTTGGGAAGGGGCTCCAATGGAAGCCAAGTGGGTAAAATGTTTGCACTATTCATGATAATGTGAAAGTCCAGTCCATTGGGGGCAAGCAGAGGGTCCAGGTGCGCAGCCACCTTTTGGTCTCCTCTTCCCTCGGCAAAAAGGAAAAGCAGCTGGAACATACACTACCGTTCAAAAGTTTGGGGTCACCCAAACAATTTTGTGGAATAGCCTTCATTTCTAAGAACAAGAATAGACTGTCGAGTTTCAGATGAAAGTTCTCTTTTTCTGGCCATTTTAAGCGTTTAATTGACCCCACACATGTGATGCTCCAGAAACTCAATCTGCTCAAAGGAAGGTCAGTTTTGTAGCTTCTGTAACAAGCTAAACTGTTTTCAGATGTGTGAACATGATTGCACAAGGGTTTTCTAATCATCAATTAGCCTTTTGAGCCAATGAGCAAACACATTGTACCATTAGAACACTGGAGTGATAGTTGCTGGAAATGGGCCTCTATACACCTATGCAGATATTGCACCAAAAACCAGACATTTGCAGCTAGAATAGTCATTTACCACATTAGCAATGTATAGAGTGTATTTCTTTAAAGTTAAGACTAGTTTAAAGTTATCTTCATTGAAAAGTACAGTGCTTTTCCTTCAAAAATAAGGACATTTCAATGTGACCCCAAACTTTTGAACGGTAGTGTATAAGAGGACTTCCACTGCACGGCAAAAGCTGAGAACTATTTCTTTTTATTTTTATTTTATTGCATATTTTACCATTGTTTTTATTGTTATTTTTAATCATTCTGTTAAATGATTGTTTAGCTGGAATTAAATTATATTAACGAGTGTTGATATTGATTTATAAACAGTGGAACTTTGCCTTTTAATTGCTGGTACAGACATAAAAATAACTTTGCTTTGCACGACAATAGGAGGCATGCTAAGCTAATAGAGGGCTTCGGACTTTTCGTTAAAGTATCCCACAATGCATTGCCAGAAGGTAGATTGAAAGTCGAGCGTCATCGTACGCGATAGCGCTACACACAATACTTCCAAATTATTCAGTGGAAAATAACATTGCACCAGCTGTGATACGATAGAGAAATATTGTGAGTCAATAGATAAGAATTCCCTTTGTCGTTATAAAGAGCAAACAACCATAATTGGATGGAAGAATCCATAGAAGATTGACAAGTCTGATGTCTCATACTATCTAATTTTACAACTTAGCCTGTTTTGCACCTTGAAGGACTCTCAAAATGATAAGCTTCTAGAAAGCTTTGACCGCTTTGTTTGTGGATGGGCTCGTGACGTTTGTGTTTATCTCTATAAAACCAGTGGACATCGTGTCGTCAAGTCAGACTAATGTTAATGGACTCTCAGAAATGACCCGACCCAAGTTTGACACCTTGGATAATCACGGATAACCAATCTAAAGTCATCTTAGCACACTGTGACTGTAAGGCAGCATCTGGAGAATAATGTTCTCCTGTCGCTTCAGTTTTTTTAATATGTGGAGGCTACAGTCCGGATGAGAAAAGTAAGTACTATTTTCTATCAAGCACATCAAGTCAATGCAAAGTGGGGCTGTCATTATTTTAGATACATGTTTTTTAATTACCTGGTATCAAATGATCAGAACAAACACAAAGTCGTATTACACGTCACATCTCGGTTGATTGCAGCAATCCATGCTTGCCCGCCATTACCTCTTCTTTTCAGCCGCTTCCGTTTGTATAGAAATATGCTTAGGAATGCAATAAAAGCTAATAATATCTCTCCCACCTCGATTGTAGCAGTTGACAATCGCACATGTCATCAGCATTATTAGTATCACTAGAATGATCAGCAACAATGGGCGTGATACAAACAGAGCCTTCCAATATGGCCAACGGCAATGCATTGTGGGAAATGTAGAAAATCCGAACCCCTCTATAGCAGTGTTTATCAACCAATGTGCCGTTGCTTAGTGTCTGTGCTGTGTAAAACTCGGCAGGGTGACCACGTAATACTCCATGTCAGTAGGTGGCAGCAGGTAGTTAATTGCTTTGTAAAAGTCGGAACGTGTCGGGTGAGACGAGGATGGTTTGTTGTGATCCCAATATGCAGACCACAGCAGGGGGCAGTGTGCAGGTAAAAAGGTACGTAAGGCCTGAACCAAAATTTAACAAAAAGGAAAGGAAAAGGCAATGGCTATGCAAAACGAAAGTAAAACTGAATTGGTTACCAAGTAAACAGAAACAGAACGCTGGACGACAGCAAAAACTTACGGCGTCCACAAAGTACATCCGTACATGACATGACAATTAACAATGTTCACACAAAGAAGGATAGCAACAACGTAAATAGCCTTGCTTGCTAACACAAAGCAAGTGCGCGGAATTGCGCTCAAAGGAAGACATGAAACTGCTACAGGAAAACACCAACAAAACAGGAAAGGCCACCAAAATAACAGCACAAGACAAGAACTAAAGCACTACACACAGGAAAACACCAACAAACTCAAAATAAGGCACGACGACCTGGTGGAGTTTCATTTTTTAACTTTTTCTGCTGGTGGTGTGCCTCCAGATTTTTTTATGAAAAAAATGTGCCTTTCCTCAAAAAAGGTTGAAAAACATTAGGGCTGTGAATCTTTGGGTGTCCCACGATTCATTTCAATATCGATTCTTGGGGTCACGATTCGATTCAAAATCAATTTTTTTTTAAATTCAACACGATTCTCGATTCAAAAACGATTTTTTTCCCGATTCAAAACAATTCTCTAGTCATTCAATACATAGGATTTCAGCAGGATCTACCCCAGCCTGCTGACATGCAAGCAGAGTAGTAGATTTTTGTAAAAAGCTTTTATAATTGTAAAGGACAATGTTTTATCAACTGATTGCAATAATGTAAATTTGTTTTAACTATTAAATGAACCAAAAATATGACTTATTTTATCTTTGTGAAAATATTGGACACAGTGTGTTGTCAAGCTTATGAGATGCGATGCAAGTGTAAGCCACTGTGACACTATTGTTCTTTTTTTAATTATTATTTATAAATGGCTAATGATAATGTCAATGAGGGATTTTTAATCACTGCTATGTTGAAATTGTAACTAATATTGATACTGTTGTTGATAATATTCATTTTTGTTTCACTACTTTTGGTTTGTTCTGTGTCGTGTTTGTGTCTCCTCTCAATTGCTCTGTTTATTGCAGTTCTGAGTGTTGCTGGGTCGGGTTTGGTTTTGGAATTGGATTGCATTGTTATGTTATTGCTGTGTATTGTTTTGTTGGATTGATTAATTACAAAAATTTAAAAAAAATAAAATAAAATAAATAAAAAAACAACAAAGATTTTAAAAAAATGAGAATCGATTCTGAATCGCACAACGTGAGAATCGATTTTTCCCCACACCCCTAGCTCTATAGTACCCAAACAAGTCCATTAATGCTTGTTGCTAACATTAGCTGACAATTACATTTATTTACATCCTGATATGTTTTAA
The DNA here is from genome assembly GCF_033978785.1 of Entelurus aequoreus. Taxonomy (NCBI): domain Eukaryota; kingdom Metazoa; phylum Chordata; class Actinopteri; order Syngnathiformes; family Syngnathidae; genus Entelurus; species Entelurus aequoreus. The sequence goes on along the minus strand of NC_084746.1, from coordinate 43,295,523 downwards.
ATTATGAGATACAAACACATCCAAGGTTTATTCTGCTTCTTTAGTGTACAAACATTATTTTCATGTGGGATTTTTTTTTTTTTACCTGATTTTTTGTGGACGTTTTGTATCTGCACAGCAACCACATTTACCCCTTGTAGGAGAAATAATGTCTATCCTATCCCATTACTGCCATCTAGCGTACAAGTCGGTGCAGTACTTGAACACGCTTTCATTCAACAATTCGTGTGTGCGTGTGCTTGGACGTAGTGAACGGCAGGGGGCGCACAAACGCAAACAAAATGGAAACCATTGTGGAAAAAAAAGCGATGCGCGCCACTAAAAAAAAAACACTTTTAAAACCAGACAGTAACGACATATTAATATCATTATGATGGTGTGTGTTCATGAAGATACATGCGTTTGTGTGTGTAAACATGCCGTGCACTTATTGATGCAGAACACAACAAATATGATATGATTGACGTTACGTTTCCGTCATTCAACTGAGCAGACATAAAAGCGCGTCCGTGTTGCGATTGTGCGCCCGCACGCACGCACGCGCGCCGGGGGTCGCGCAGGCGCTGGATCGCGCGTTTCGCCTGGCATCACGCACAAGCCGCCGTGCACGCAGCGGAGGAGCAGCCAGCTGACAAGTTCCGTGAACAAGGTACGTACGCGCGCGCCGCGGTCTTTTGTCTTCGCCCTCTTCACCCCGTTCATTTCTTCACGTCTTTTGGCGCCCTTTTCGCTATTTTTTTAAAAATTTTTTTTAAATTGTCTCCGAGGCACGCGCGCGCAAGCCGCGTGCGCGGCAGACAAAAGGCGCGCGTGAGGGGGGGAGGAAACGAAGAGTTACATCGCGCACGTTCCTTTTTGTGCTTTTTCTTTATTCTCGTCTTTCCAGACGAGGGCGCGTGCACGAGCCTCGAAAGGGGTGTGTGCAGCGTGGACGTACCCGCGCTTCACACGCATGGACGCGTGTTGAGAACATTGTCATAAATGTCATAATTAGACTCATGATTCATCTAATTACATTTATTGTCTAAAGGTGGGGGGGTTAATTGCTATATTTTGGGGAAGGGGGGCGGGGGGGTGATGGACCCGCCCCCCTGCATGGTCGCCGCTGACGGTGACGTCATAGCGGTCCATGTTGTGCGGTTGTTGGAGCAACAATCAAACTTTATTAGCCTCCATGGCCCTCCTTTGTTTGTCGCGGCGCGCATGCGCACTGTGCACAGGGTGTGGATGGGAGAGCTGCCACCTTGTCTGTCAGGAGGGGGCAGTGGTGGGTGGGGAGCATGCAAACGTCATCAGTGGATGCACACATGCACTCTAAAACGTACACTTCTTGTTTGTGTTGGTGCTGATTAATCAATGCCGATCAATCAACACACATCAATAATAGCCTTTTCTCCGATCCACTCCATACAATATCAATTATGAGCGTCTCAGTTCCAAAACGTGACGCTCTTGTAACAGGTTGCATTAGCAGCATCACCCCCCCCCCAACCATGTAAGATCACCATGGCAACACCAGCACTGTAGTCACATTATTGGCTCTCACTATGTGGGTCTGGGGGAGGTGGTTGAAGGGGGCTGGGGGTCACAGGTCAAAGGTTGCCACCGCAAGCACATCCTCTGAAGCCATGTGAGTCATGTGACCAACACCGACGTCCATCTTAATAAACTATCACACAGTGTGTGTGTGTGTGTGTGTGTGTGTGCACGAGCAGGTTGAGTCATTACTACTATCCAAAAATATACATAGAGTAATAATTACATTCATTGAGGTACGAATGACAGATTACTAAAGTGATTAGTCATTAAACACCACAGTACAGTTTTCTGGAGTGGTCATTAGAGCAGGGATGTCTAACTGGTTTTCTTTGAGGGCCACATCGCAGTTATGGCTGCCATCAGAGGGCCGCTTGTAACAGCGAATAATGCATGAATTTGCCTCTGGATTTCATTATTAATTATATCAATTGTCGATTTTACAGTAAAAAACTTTACATTTGCAAAATGTTACAGTAAAAAGTTAGAGTACCACTGATAGTCACACACACACTAGGTGTGGGGAAATTACTCCCTGCATTTGACCCATCCCCTTGTGAGGTGAGGGGAGCAGTGAGCAGCAGCGGTGGCTGCGCTCGGTAGTCATTTTGGTGATTTAACCCCCGATTCCAACCCTTGATGCTGAGTGCCAAGCAGGGAGGTAATGGGTCCCATTTTTATAGTCTTTGGTGTGACTCTGCTGGAACTCACGACCTACCGATCTCAGAATAGTGTTGTTGTTTTTTGTTTTTTCTTACAACATTTTACAGTTAATATAAAAACAGTACCACTGTTTAGTTTTTTTTTATGGAAATAGCCTTGGTTTTTACAACATTATATTGTTAAGGGAAAAACAGTACAAGTGCCTTTTTTTGTTCTGGCAACTTAGCTGCCAGTTTTTCTACCGTAAAAGCTAGAGATGTCCGATAAATGCTTTAAAATGTAATATCGGAAATTATCGTTATCAATTTTTTTAATTATCGGTATCGTTTTTTTTGTTTTTTTTTAGTAAATCAACATAAAAAACACAAGATACACTTACAATTAGTGCACCAACCCAAAAAACCTCCCTCCCCCATTTACACTCATTCACACAAAAGGGTTGTTTCTTTCTGTTATTAATATTCTGGTTCCTACAATATATATCAATACAGTCTGCAAGGGATACAGTCCGTAAGCACACATGATTGTGCGTGCTGCTGGTCCACTAATAGTACTAACCTTTAACAGTTAATTTTACTCATTTTCATTAATTACTAGTTTCTATGTAACTGTTTTTATATTGTTTTACTTTATTTTTTATTCAAGAAAATGTTTTTAATGCGTTTATTTTATTTTATTTTATTAATTAAAAAAAAAAAGCACCTATCTTCACCATACCTGGTTGTCCAAATTAGGCATAATAATGTGTTAATTCCACGACTGTATATATCGGTATCGGTAATTAGGAGTTGGACAATATTGGAATATCGGATATCGGCAAAAAAGCCATTATTGGACATCCCTAGTAAAAACAAATGTATCCTTTTTCCATTTACAGTAATACACCGTTAAAAACAAGGTTTTACAGTAAAAATATGGCAGCTCAATTAACAGAATTTTAATGCAAAAAAAAAAGGTAGTTTTTAGTAATATGCTGTAAAGAACACCGTAAAATGTATTGTCATTTTTATTAATTTGATGTGTAGTTTGCTGTAAAATCCTAAGTCAAGCAGATATTTAAGTATTTATTTTTATTCAGACAACATTTTTTTGGAAAGTATGATGATATACAGTAATATTTGTTGCAATACTGGATAATATTAAAGTTTAAAATGCACGCAATTTCAAGCAGTAGATATATTTTTCTGTCAAAATGAAAAAAATCCATTACATTTAGTGAGAAAATATTAAGTACTTTATTGACACATATCATTTCCAGGTGTTTGCGGGCCAGATAAAATTATGTCGCAGGCCACATCTGGCCCCCGGGCCTAGAGTTTGACACCTGTGCATTTGAGGAATGTCACTAAACAGGAAGGAAACGGAAAGCCACTTTAAAAAATGAGAAGATATAAAATGTACGGCATCTGTACTACTGCGTAAGTTTTTGTCTTTTTTTTATTTTTATGTAATGGCTGGGATAGGCTCCACCAACCCCCGCAACCCCATAAGGGACAAGCGGTAAAAAATGGATGGATGGTGGGTGGGTTACAATGATGTGATGCTATTCATGCAGCATGAACACAGCTGATGTGCAACAGCACACAATGGAAACCTGCTCAGAATTAGCCATTTGTAAACGTGATGAACCAAACTGTTAAAGTTAAAGTATCCATGATTGTCACACACACACTAGGTGTGGCGAAATTATTCTCTGCATTTGACCCATCACCCTTGATCACCTCCTAGGAGGTGAGGGGAGCAGTGAGCAGCAGCGGTGGCTGCGCCCGGGAATCATTTTTGGTGGTTTAACCCCCAATTCCAACCCTTGATGCTGAGTGCCAAGCAGGGAGGTAATGGATCCCATTTTTATAGTCTTTGGTATGACTCGGCCGGAGTTTTGAACTCACGACCTACCGATCTCAGGGCGGACACTCTAACCACTAGGCCACTGAGCAGTTTGGGGGCCTTTTTGCTATGTTACACTATGCTGTGCTATGTACCGCACTAGTAACAAGGCAGATAACCTTGCCTTTAACATACATCAAGACTTCACACAAAAAGTTATGATACTAAGGGTGCATTGTAAAATATACTAGAATTCTTTTGTTTGGACCAACGTGAACCAAACAAGCAGACCAAGACCACCTGGGCGGTTAAGTAAAAACTGTGAGTATGTAAACTCTAAGAGAGAAATCTTGTTTATTTTTAAAAAAAGGAGAAATAGTGTATGTCAAAACCACAGTATGTTACTGTCCCATTGTAACTTATTCTATAAACCTAACCTCGCTGACCGGTTTTCTTGACCAAACCCTGAGGTTTTTTTTCACATCAACTCCCTCCTTATAAACCTGAAGCAACATGATGTGTTTGTTCATTCGTAACCAGAGGTTAGAACATAATTCATACCTGAAGACTTAAGTCGGGAGAGGATTTTGAATTCACAGTTACATCTACACTTGTCCCTCATCACATCATGCTTCAAATATTGCAGTTTAGCCACATTACAGGTTTTTCGATTTTTTTAAAAGCAATTTTTTGGTCCTAAATTAAGCATTTTCAAACACAAAATGGCTAAATTAAATAAAAATAATACAGGACAAGCGGTAGAAAATGGATGGATGGATGGATAGGTTAAATTATGGAGATAACCAAAACCAATAATAGGTTGGGTCTCTCTCACATCACAGATTTTTTTTTGAAAGCATATTTAAAAAAATTTAGGTCCTAAATTACGCACTTTCAAACACAAAAATGGCTAAATTAAATAAAAATAATATAGGTTAGATTATGGAGATAACCATAACCAATAATAGGTTGGTCTCTCTCATTTCACAGATTTTTTTTTTTTATACATATAATTTTTTGGTCCTAAATTAAGCATTTTCAAACACAAACATTGCTAAATTAAATAAAAGTAATATAGGTTAGATTATGGAGATAACCATAACCAATAATAGGTTGGTCTCTCGCACATCACATATATTTCTTTTAAGCATATTTTAAAATGTTTTGGTCCTAAATTACGCACTTTCAAACACAAAAATGGCTAAATTAAATAAAAATAATATAGGTTAGATTATGGAGATGACCATACCCAATAGTAGGTTGGTCTCTCTCACATCACAGATTTTTTTTTTAAAAGCATATTCTATAATTTTTTTGGTCCTAAATTACGCATTTTCAAACACAAAAATGGCTAAATTAAATAAAAATAATATAGGTTAGATTATGGAGATAACCTTAACCAATAATAGGTTAGTCTCTCACACATCACAGATTTTTTTTTTTGTAAAGCATATTCTATAATTTTTTTGGTCCTAAATGAAAGCATTTTCAAGCATAAAAATTGCTAAATGAAATAAAAATATCAATACTACAACAGTATTGGCTACTGGAAGAGACCAAACCAATCAGAGCGTACTGTTTTAAGAATCGTGGCTACTCATTGGCCCAGCCTCAGGCAGCATTACTATATTGCATTATAAGAGTGTAAAGGCACCATGTTATTTTATGTCTAGGGGGCTCTCATAATGTTGAAAAAAACCAAAACTAATTTAGAAGGCTCGGGGGCCAGTTCTGGCCCGCCACATCATTCTAGGTGGCCCGCGAAAGCCTGGAAAAAATGGGTTTCAATAAAATACTTATTTTTATTTTTTTACTAAATGAATTCGTTCTTTCAATTTTGACAGAAAAAAATATGCATATTTTAAACTTTAATATTATCTGATCATGCCAATTATATTATTATATTCCGTATTGCAAAACTATTTTTGTGAGATAAAAACAAATATTTAATATTTGCTTGTCACCTTTATTTATGATTTTAAAGCAAGTTATACATAAAAAAAAATCTAATAATGAAATGCATTTCGATTAATCATGATTAATCACAGGTTATTACCCCCATGCATAACGTAAATTAATATAAAAAAAGCGGCCCTCTAAAAGCAGCCATTACTGCGATATGGCCTTCAATGAAAATTAGTTAGACACCCCTGTTTTATGTTCTTGCTATGAACATATTTGAGTTATAATCATACTTGCCAACCTTGAGACCTCCAATATTGGGAGGTAGGGGGTGGGGTGGCGGGCTTGGGGGTGGGGGGTTGGGGGTGTGGTTATTTACAGCTAGAATTCACCAACTCGAGTATTTCATATATATATGTATATATATATATATATATATATATATATATGTATGTATGTATGTATGTATGTATGTATGTATGTATGAAATACTTGACTTTCAGTGAATTCTAGCTATATATATATTTATTTTATTTACATAAAATAAATACTTGAATTTCAGTGTTCCGGTGGCTATCCATTAGATGGCAGTATTGTCCTGTTTAACTTCTCCGTTCATGATGAGTATATCATTTCGGCCACCGTGTTCAATGGAGAAGTCTGTTCTACATATTTACAGGCAACATACACCTTCCCCTTCGAACTGTCCTGGATGAACTGAAATTCTTGTTTCCATTCGTTTTGGAACTTGCAAGCGTATTTCTTCATCTTGCTCGTCGACGGCGTCGCCATGTCTGTAATTTCCTCGTTCTTCTGCTTCGTCTCCTTGTTGTGTGCGCAGTTGTGCACTCTACTCTCTAAAAGCCCTAGATGTTATGACGTCATTGGGCAGGCAAGCTGTTTATATTGTGGGAAAGCGGACGTGAGAACAGGCTGTCACAAACGGTCAACGCAGCCGTCTACCAGCAAGTTTTAGAGCACTTCATGCTTCCTGCTGCTGACCTGCTCTATGGAGATGGAGATTTCAAGTTCCAACAGGACTTGGCGCCTGCACACAGCGCAAAATCTACCCATGCCTGGTTTACGGACCATGGTATTTCTGTTCTAAATTGGCCCGCCAACTCCCCTGACCTTAGCCCCATAGAAAATCTGTGGGGTATTGTGAAAAGGAAAATGCAGAATGCCAGACCCAAAAACGCAGAAGAGTTGAAGGCCACTATCAGAGCAACCTGGGCTCTCATAACACCTGAGCAGTGCCAGAAACTCACCGACTCCATGCCACGCCGCATTCACGCAGTAATTGAGGCAAAAGGAGCTCCAACCAAGTATTGAGTATTGTACATGCTCATGTTTTTCATTTTCAGACTTTTCAGTTGGCCAACATTTCTAAAAATCCCCTTTTTGTATTAGCCTTAAGTAATATTCAAATTTTGTGACACACAGAATTTTGGATTTTCATTTGTTGCCACTTCAAATCATCAAAATTAAATGAAATAAACATTTGAATGCATCAGTCTGTGTGCAATGAATAAATATAATGTACAAGTTACACCTTTTGAATGCAATTACTGAAATAAATCAAGTTTTTCAAAATATTCTAATTTACTGGCTTTTACCTGTATATAACTATATATGTATATATATATCTATATATGTATACATATATATGTACGTATATATACTGTATGTATACATATACTGTATATATCTATATATGTATATATATATCTATATATGTATACATATATATGTACGTATATATATCGTATGTATACATATACTATATATATATATATGTATACATATATATGTACGTATATATACTGTATGTATACATATACTATATATATATATATATATATATATGTATACATATATATGTACGTATATATACTGTATGTATACATATACTGTGTATATATGTATATATATATATATATATATATATATATACACATACACACATACATATGTATATATACATATACACACACGTGTGTATATATATATACACACATACATATATATATACACACATATACATATATACTGTATATATACACATATATACATACACACACACACACACACACATATACATATATACTGTATATATACACATATATACATACACACACACACACACACACACACACACACACACACATTATCAATATATATGTATATATATAATTTACAAGAAATATATCTCATATTTAAGTGCATAATATTTATAATGAGCAAATTGGTTAATTAACAGAAAGTGCCTGATTAGAAAAAAAAAATAGCCACTCAAAGGTATTAACTTCGCATTTACATTGACTACATGTCAAATATAATTTAAAACAAATTTAAGATATATATTTCAGATGCCTCCATTTGCATTTTCCACCAGTGGGATTACGCCTTAATTAAATTGAGATTTTTGTTTTTACAGTGTTCATGCTGACCATAAACACACAGTAAGACTTTCAGTTCAGGCTCAGTAAAGAAAGACAGCCTTTTTCTGTCCCCAGTGAACTGTAAAATCAGCATTGCATTGATCAAGTATTTTTTTTTAATTGCGTTTGTAACTCCGAGTCAACATACTAAGTATGGAAGCATTATTGTAGCAAAATTATTTGCAAACGTGTATCTCAATCATAACTAAGGATTGATTGAGCTAATTCAGATCAGCTGTTGTGGAACCGAACACTCACAGTTTCCCATCTTAGAATAAATCAACTCAGACTTCAGGTTCAAACTCAGACTACATTGAATCTCTTACCTGGAATAACCCCCATAAAGATGGGTCTAGGTCTGACTGAAAGCAGACTCTAGTCCTCCTAAATGAAGTAAGTAGGAACTTTAACCGCACCAATGGACCAAAAGAGCAAATGTGACTTTATGTACGATTAACTGAACATTATTTGGTGTTAATGCTTATCGAACCACACTCAAATGCACACCAACTTAGTATTTTACTTTTTTTTTGGTCCAAAACAGAGTACCAGACGACTGTACTGTAAACGCACCCCAAAAAGACACATGCTAGGTAAACCAAACTGTAGCTAACATTAGCATTGTTTAGCAGAGCAGCTTCTTAGGTGCTACAGTTGTAAACTATTCCATTGATACTCTTGTGAATGTTGTTTCACACACTAATAGAGTAATGGACTGTGGTTACTTACAAATGACAACATTTCGAGCTTGTAGAAGATGTCAAACAGGAAGTAGATAGCTTGGACAGGAAGTCATTTCAGTGATCTCATGCTAGCTGAAGGAAGAATGTGTTGAAGACTTTATGATAAGTCTTTGGTAAACACTCAGCTGAGTAATTCTGTGTGTTGACGTTTCTGTTTGATGAATATGATTTTCAATTATTTTAGTGCTCTTTGTAGTAAACCGATTTGTTTCCCCCCAGCAGTGGTTAGACCTGTTCATGCTCCAACTGAGGCAACATGCAGAAAAATAGCATTCAAAACAATATTTATAAAAATATTTCATTGAATATTAATATCTACCGCTTATTCCCTTCGGGGTAGCGGGGGGCGCTGGAGCCTATCTCAGCTACATAAAACATTTGGGATGTCCGATAATATCGGCAGTCCGATATTATTGGACGATAAATGCTTTAAAATGTAATATCGGAAATTATCGGTATCGGTTTCAAAATGATCTGTATCAGTTTCAAAAAGTAACATTTATGACTTTTTAAAATGCCGCTGTGTACACGGACGTAGGGAGAAGTACAGAGCGCCAATAAACCTTAAAGGCACTTCCTTTGCGTGCCGGCCCAATCACATAATACCTACTCCACACACACAAGTGAATGCAAGGCATACTTGGTCAACAGCCATACAGGTCACACTGAGGGTGACCGTATAAACAACTTTAACACTGTCACAAATATGCGCCACACTGTGAACCCACACCAAACAAGAATGACAAACACATTTCGGGAGAACATCCGCACCGTAACACAACATAAACACAACAGAACAAATACCCAGAACCCCTTGCAGCACTAACTCTTCCGGGACGCTACAATATACACCCCCTCAACCCCGTCCCCCCCAACCCCGCCCACCTCAACCTCCTCATTCTCTCTCAGGGAGAGCATGTCCCAAATTCCAAGCTGCTGTTTTGAGGCATGTTAAAAAAAATAATGCACTTTGTGACTTCAATAATAAATATGGCAGTGCCATGTTGGCATTTCTTTCCATAACTTGAGTTGATTTATTTTGGAAAACCTTGTTACATTGTTTAATGCATCCAGCGGGGCATCTCTAAAAAAGTAGGCATATTAATGTGTTAATTCCACGACTGTATATATCGGTATCGGTTGATATCAGAATCGGTAATTAAGAGTTGGACAATATCGGATATCGGCAAAAAAGCCATTATTGGACATCTCTATAAAAAATAAAATGGAGCCTCTTTGTTTATCTGCCACCATGCGTGGTCAGTGAAACAGCGGCCACTCGCTGTGAGCGCCATCTGTTGCGTCTTTGTGGAAATGGTGACACTCAAGCATGAAAGATTTACCAAAAAAAAAAAAAAAAAAAAAAAAAAAGGAAGAATGAAACTTCAGAAGATAAGATCAGCTATGAAACATTGTTTAACTTCTCAGTGTTCATCCAGTCAATCATTAACTGGTGGAATGTTCCAGCACAAACATACTGGAGGTCCACCTGTTAACAAGCTTGTGTGGCGGCCATCTTGACCTGGCCTGACAGGCTCTCATGTGCATGCCGCCGCAACAGGTGGCGCTCTAACTCCTACTAGTAGTCAAGTATTTATTGAAGGCAGGAAGCTGGTCTAAGTAAGGCAGCAAATGTTTTATAGATAAAAAAAAAAGAGAGTGAGTTGAATAAAAGTTCAGGAAGGATCCAATAGAACACAAAAGGTAACGTGATGATTCATTCTGTAACTTTGTCGTGTTCACACAAGTAAAGTTTTTGAGGTCGTCAGTGGGTCGGCGCTGCTCTGCTGCAGGAAGTGTGTCACTGTGCCCTTCCTCTGCTTTTTTTTTTGGAGTTGGGGGTATTTGGAGTTCAGCTCTGTTGACGGAGGTACAGTGGCTAGTGTGTGTGCCTCACGATAAGAAGGTCCTGGGTTCGATCCCTGGGCTCGGGGTCTTTCTGTGTGGAGTTTGCATGTTCTCCCCGTGACTGCGTGGGTTCCCTCCGGGTACTCCGGCTTCCTCCCACCTCCAAAAGACATGCACCTGGGGATAGGTTGATTGGCAACACTAAATTGGCCCTAGTGAGTGAGTATGTTGTTTATCTGTGTTGGCCCTGCGATGAGGTGGCGACTTGTCCAGGGTGCACCCCGCTTTTCCGCTCGAATACAGCTGGGATAGGCTCCAGCATCCCCGTGGGGGACAAGCGATAGAAAATGGATGGATGGAGCTCTGCCGACCCAGCTCCTCGTCTGGCTTCTAGCCCCCGCGTTTCAGACTGATACGGTGGAACAGTGGCAAAGATGCTCCGGTGGCTGGATGTAGAGCATAGCGTCTTAACCTTTTTGACCCGGGGGCCCAACATTTCCACTACAGAGGGACCCACTCAAATGTATTAAAACTGAGTTAGTAATCTCACTCCCGATTCTACTCGTATTCAATAATTACTCCTAACCTACTTACAGTGCAACAGGATAAAACGTGTGAATCACAAAGATTATTATTATCAAGGCTTTTGTCAGGCTGATTACAAAAGTAAATACTAATCAAAGATACTGCATAAGAAGGGACTCATAAAAACTGATGAAAAATAAATGTACATACAATTATGCAGTGCTAAAATAAATAAATTCTAAGCAAATCTATTGTAAATAATATATATATTTCATTAATAAACTGTCAATAAAATTTAAAGTGCAAATGAAAATACAGCCTCGCCACTTTAGTCATAATTTTTGCGCTTAAGAAACCTCTCTATGACTTTAGCTCCAGATCTTTTCTGTTTGATATTGTCATTAAAGTTAAAGTACCAATGATTGTCACACACACACTAGATGTGGCGAAATTATTCTCTGCATTTGGCCCATTACCCTTGGTCACCCCCTGGGAGGTGATGGGAGCAGTGAGCAGCAGTGGTGGCCGCGCCCGGGAATAATTTTTGGTGATTTAACCCCCAGTTCCAACCCTTGATGCTGAGTGCCAAGCAGGGAAGTAATGGTTGGACACTCAAACCACAAGGCCACTGAGTAGGTTACTGCCACAAGTGGTTGAAAAGTGTATTACAATTGAGTCCCGCTGCAAGCTGGGAAACAGATATTTTTTGGCGGCCCTGTAGTGGGCGCTTGCGGCCCAACAATGGGCCCCGACCCAAAGGTTGAGAAACACTGCTGTAGAGGACTTGTGTGGACATGGGAGCTGACGTGTCAATTGAGGCCTGACTGGGGCCAAATGTGCTAATGTTAGTTACTCTATTCTGTAGGCAAACAAGGTCACCAAACAGGAAGTAGATGTTGGATGAATGACAAATAAAAAAAAAAAAACTTGTTTATCATGTCAGCTGATTGGAAAGTCATTTTAATCAACATTTAGCACCTAAAATGTTGTTGCAGTCATGGTTAGGCCCCACCAGCGCCGCCCTATAGGCTGATTAATATATGGCGCAACAATGTCACATGATTATCTCATCTGAATGTGGTGATGTCATGCTTGAACCAGGAATTAGACTTACCCAACCCTCATTTGAAGCTTGTTTTGCTCCAAAATGTCTCCACATTTACGACAAAAGGTCAGCTAATGTGAGTGACTTTTAACTTTTGGTCATTTTCATCATATTTGGCTCCTTCCCTGCGTGACATCATGTTTTTGGCATGTTAGGCTGAGCATCTGTGCTCCTGCGCTATTGTTGTCCATGTGTGCTTAAAGGCGGCGAACAAAGCTAAGCGTCGCACACAAACACAGCTGTCAACACAACTGCTAACAATGTCAGCGTCTGTTTGGAACAAAGCTGCTCGTTTTCTTTTATTATTTACTGATTATACAATCTGACAACACAGGTATCCAAAGTGCGGACGAGGGGCCATTTGTGGCCCGCAACTCATTTTTTATTGAAATGCGACCTAAGTGGGAAACACACATACACATTTTCCAAATCTGAAAATATTTTTGTCTGTTAGAGACCCTACAGATGAAGGTATAAAAAAATCAGGCGTTTCCAACAGTTTGATGGTTCTTTATGTGGTGTGCGCTGATAACACAATCCATCACACACTAGGGTTGCGCGATACATACGATATAAATCAGAGGTATCAAAGTCGTTTTCACTGAGGTCCACATCGCAGTTATGCATGGCCCCAGAGGGCCGCATCTAGCAGTGAATACTATTATTACACACATTTTTTATGCATTTTATTAGTAGATTTTTTTCAAACTTAAATGTAGAAAATAATATGGTAAGTTGCAATAATTTCACCTCAAAATTTAGTGTAAATTACTGTAAATGAAAAAAAAAGTACTGCTGTTTTTATGGTTAAATGTTTTTTTTACTGTAAAAAAACCAAACTCAATTTTACAGTAACAATTTTGGCACCTAAGCTGGCAGTTTTGTTGTTTGTTTTTTACCGCAAATCAACAACTGTAGATTATTCGGTGTATTACTGTAAATGTCAAAACGGCACCACAGTTTATTACAGTAAAAAAAGTACTGTTTTTTTGATTTCGAGAAAAATGCTGTAAAAACCACAGTAAATTTCAAAATTTTACCATGAAATCTATTGCTACTTTTACATTGCACAATTTGATGGATAACTTGCTTTGAAATCATTATTATTAGTATTTTCTATTCAAAACATGGTTTGAATGTTTGATAATATATTTTTGCATAATTAGACAATTTAAGTTAAAACAATTTGCGACTACATGGAGTATATATATTTTTTTCTCCAAAAATAGAAATAAAGAATACATTTAGTATAAAAAGTTATAGTACTTTATTGATACATATTATTTCCAGGCTTTCGAAGGCCAAATAAAATGAAGTGGCCGGCCACATCTGGCCCCCGGGCCTTGAGTTTGGCAAATGATATGAATTTGGCCGAGGATAGAGCTTTTAACATTATTGTCATATGTGGATATTGCATGTTTATGACACATTCTAGCTGTGTCCCACAAATTTCACAGCGGCAAACGTGCAAAGGCGTCCTCAGCGCACTGTAGCATTCACGCTAGCGGGTAATGTTTTTGCGCAGCGCAAAGCCACTTCTAAGTTAGCAATCCTTGCCTCCATGGCGGAAAATAAACTGTTCCTTACAAGTACTGTTATCACTGGAGGACAAGGACTAGCTAAACATGCTACACTACCCCCCGTAGGAGGATTTACTGTATGTTAACCGCTTTGAAACAGAGGTGGGTGGATCGATACAAATATTGACAGTAACGATACAAAGTATTGTATCAGTATATGGTCGATGCTACAGTGATTAGATTTATACTTTTTTTAACAAAACATTTTGTCGTATTTGTTATTGTTTACAAACTCATGAAATAAATCCCTTGAAATGGGAGGGCTTTGAGGGCAAAAACCAAATGATTCAAATTAGAGCCAGTGTTAGGAAATATATAATTTATATTGTTAGTCATGTGTTTTTGTCTGATTAGAACTGTGATCAAAAATTACATTTTTCAATTATCTTGAATATTTAAAGTCTCAACATTGTAATAATAATAATGGATTAAATTGATATAGCGCTTTTCTATACACTAGATTACGTGCAAAGGAGTATGGTTCACATTGCTATAGCAGCAAGTCCAGCCTGTTTATGGTCATCGGTTCATATCTTCATTGATATCATTTTTAGGTGCACCTGAGGGTGTCCTCTTTGAGGCCTGAGGGTCTCATCTTTGCTATTTGCTGATGATGTGGTCCTGATCTTCTGCCTTTACTTGTGTGGTTCACAACTGGGTGTGAAACCTCTGAGCTGAGACTCAGCACTTCTAAATGTGAGGTTCTAAGTCGAAAAATGGTAGATGGCAAGTTTTGGGTTGGGAGTTAGGTCTTCTTCAGGTGGAGTATATTGTCATCTTGTGGTGAGGCAAGGCAGGAGTGGCGATTTCATGACTCGGCTTAGCGTCTACAGCAGGCCTGGGCAATTATTTTGACTCGGGGGGCCAAATGTAGAGAAAAATTTTTATCTTGGGGGCCAAAGTTAGAGAAAAAAATGTCTGCGGGCCGGTATATCTGATTTTTAGGAACACTAATACGAAACTTCAAAATAATGTCTGATTGAATGCTAAAAATGTTATCACAGATCGCCTTAAAAAACGGAATGGAATTTTCCTTTTGTTTTTACTGAATGAAACACCCAGAATGTACATGAAAATAAAGAATGTGGGATTTACAATATTAACTACGACAGATAAAACACTGAATATTGACAACATATGAACGTCACCCCCCCTCTCGATTGACATATTTTACATCCAAGCGAAACTCAACAAACACAGTGAAATACGAACACAAAGGTAAAAAAAAAAACCCACCTACAATCTGATATATCACTAAGCTTTAGAACTTTGTTGTAAAAATCTCCTTTCGCGTCTGTCCCTGACAACCGCATTTCAGGCTGGCCACTCTGGAAACACTCTGTGGAAACGCTCCCCACCCACACTGCTTGGGGCCTCGTCTGAGCTGCTGTGGCTTAGATTACCATAGTAACTAGTATATCATACAAAAGCGCAGATTCCAACCATTGAAATACTTTGTGTAGTTCAAGACTTACAGTCATTTAAAAACATCACTGCACATCATAATGGTAGCTACACTTTTGATCTTAAAGATCTAAAAAAATGATTTGGGAATGTCCGGCAGCCAGATTGAAAATCTTAACGGGCCGCATGTGGCCCCCGGGCCTTAAATTGCCCAGGTCTGGTCTACAGTGATGGGGCTGCTGTACTACACCGTCAACGTGAAACCCTAACTGAGCAAGATGGCAAAGCTCTCAATTTAGCGGTCGATCTACATCTATATCTTCACTTTTGGTCACAAGCTTTGGGTAGTGACAGAAACAGCAAGATGGCGAATACAAGCGGCCAAAATCAGTTTCCAAAAATGGATGCACCGGAAAATGGTGTTCACACATTGCAGGTTTGAATGGCAGTTCGGCAATTCCACCAAAGAGCGTGTTGACACCATACCTGGTCATCCGTCATTCATCCACCATTGATTTTGAGAACTGCGGGGAAAAAAGTAATATGTTGAATTTTTCTTGGTGGTTTGAAATGGTGAACATGGTATCTTCACGGAGGCGGAAAAGTTAAACATGGAGACATCCCGGTCTCACACGGTGGCACTGTGGTTGATGTAGACGGTGGAAGACCCCGCCGCCTTTTGAGGATATCCGTGGTACTACCGCGCCAATCCGCATTGGCGCTGTGTTCAAAACGTGTTGAAAAAGACTTTCCGCCATCGTTGGGACGCAGTTCACGGCAGTTTGAGAACCGCTCTGAAACCGCCATTTAAACCGGCGATGTGTGAACACCCTTAAGAGATAGGGTGAAGATCTCAGAGTAGAACCTTTGCTCCTTCGCATGGAGAGGAACCCGTTGAGGTGCCTCGGCCATCTGATGCCTCTTGGGTTCCCCCCTGCAGAAGTGTTCTGGACATGTCCGGGGTTGACCTAAGACACGCTGAAAGGGTCATGTCACCTCTGTGTTCCCTGGTAGAACTGTAGGACGTAGCCAAACAACAGAAAGTCTGGTTTCCTACTCAGACTGCTGCCCCCTGGACCTGGTAAAGCAGAAGAAACTGGGTGGATGAATGAAGAAGTATTAGATGTCACATTTTTATTTGATTATTATTAAATAGCTGGACTAACATTAGGTGATTGTTTAGCTAAAAGCAGCATCATTTTTTCACTGATGTTTGCTTGGTAATTTTACTCTTACTATACGTGTGTGTGATGAAGAGGAGATTCCGTTAGAAAAGCTCATCTTGACAGCGCTTCAAACATGTCATGCTAGCAGCGGCGTCTGTTTGGTTATTGTTAGAAGCTGTGAAGGAGGAGACGATAACTGTCAGGCCTTTTGAAACTACAGCCAGCAGTAATGGAAGAAAAAGGTCCACCATGTTGTCTTTGTCATCTGCTGGCTGCTTAAATCAAAATGGCCGCCGCTATTAATCACGCCGTTTTGACAAAACGGACACGATGTTATTGTCGAGCTTGTTGGCGTTGAGTCATGTGACTTCCTGTGTCGAAGAATTAAGGGACATTTATCACGCATCACGCTGGGCTCGAACTCGCGTCCACAAGTCCCCACCGATGGAGTTATTCGAGCAGTGCTAGCCAATGAGGAAGTGATGCTTTTTTCACGAAGCCTCCTCCTTTTCTCATCTGATGCCAACTTTTTTTTGCTGGATCTCATCCCAGAATCCCACTGAGTCCTTCCTGTTGGACCACCTGTGCGGCATTCAGCGCCAATGTGGGCGGGGCTCGATGTCCCTGTGTAAATCGTCTGACATTAGTATGACATTAACACACAAGAACACAGGTTAAGTGAGTGAAATACACAATGAGATGGCTGCACTGCTAGATGACAACTTGTTGTCTTTGTGTTGTAACCACTCAGACGGTGACACACACTAACACGCACAGAGGCGGCCATTGTGTGGCGCCTTGTGACGGTGCGGCAGGAACGGCGGCCCGACTTGTACCAACCGCACAGTCCTCATCTTCTAATCTTCTCTTTCAGTGCGAGTGAGAGTTTGTTTACTAATGCAACATCTCCAGTTCGTCTACTAGCAACACGTTGTTTGTTTGTGTGCAGACGCCACAGTCGCCATGGGAGGCAAACTGAGCAAGAAGAAGAAGGGCTACAACGTCAACGATGACAAGACCAAAGACGCCAATGCAGAGGGGGCGGGTCCCGAGGACAACCAGAAGCTAAAAGACAACAAAGACGAGGCGGCCACCCCCGCCGATACCAAGGAGGCGACCAACGACACGGCGGCCAAGGAGGCGCCGGCCAAGGAAGAGGAGAAGAACGCCACCAAGGAGCCGGAGAAACCCGTCGCCAACGCTGAGCCCAAAACGGATGGCGCCAAGAGTGCCGAGCCCGCCAAGGCAGAAGAGACCCCGGTTGTCCCCAAGGAGCCGCCCTCCACCGCTAAGGACGGCGGCAAAGATGAGGCCAATGCCAAAAAGACTGAGGCCCCCAAAGTCGAGGCGACCCCCAAAGTCGAGGCGGCACCCAAAGCCAATGCGGACCCCTCCGCGTCCCCAGACCCCAAAGCCTCGGACGCCAAGGAGACACCAAGTTCAACGGCGGGCCCAGAAGCTGCGCCTAAAGAGGGCAACGCCACAGAGGCGCCCAGCAAGGATCAAAGTGTAGCAGCTCAAGATTAATGGACAGCTGACCACACCACAACCACAAGGCCCCGCCTACTTTGGACAATAACAACCAATAATAATTAAGACCACCCCGGAGCATCCCCCCACCACCCACCCTCACAGTAGACTACTATTATTCTTGTTGTTGTTGTTGTTGTTGTTTATGTTCTACTTTTGAGGATTTTTGACACCAGCATCATCACCATCACATGACATCACACCTTAACCACGCACCCTCTGAGATCCCCCCCAAACCCCAAAATCAGCTGATAACAAGATCAGTGCTCTGGTTCTGGTCCACAAACAAGAAGTTAATCGATCAAATTTGTATCTCTCATAAACTCAAGCAGAACTTCTTGAATAAATTATTATTAAAACTTCTTAAGAGGTGAGAGAAGTTGATATCAAACGAGCATGTCATCCTTTTATCGTCCCTGGCCGTTTCTATGACAACCATCCTGATGCAACACATTCATCATTAGCACCACCCCCGGTCAAAAGTTTCGAGACGCTTTGTCTCACTGTGCGAATGAAGGTGTGTCCAAACTTGGGGACTACTCCTGCTCGTGCACGACAACATGCACGTGCACCAGCATATCTTCATCACGTCACCTTGCATGTCTGAGCTGGTCGTGTCTTTTTGTCCCCCCCCCCCCCCCCTCCCACACCGCCCCCCCCAAAAAGATGCTGCTGATGATGATGATGATTTGTGTTTCCATGGCGACCGTGTTTGCATCCCAGCGACGCTCGCTCCGCGTCCAAAAGACAAAAGAAGAAATGGAAAGTTTCCAAGTTGTGTGTAAACAATAAAAAGCAGAGCTTGACATGTTTCTGTCATTTTCTTCCGACAAGCACACTTCCTGTCCAATTAGCATACTTATCTATTCACGTCTGTTAGCACTGTTAGCATTGCATTTACCTGTTCATTCATAACCTCAGACCTATGTCAACTCCTCTGCCGACATTTTTATTTCAGCAAACTTTAAAAATGACAAAGACCAAGCAACGATGTTGAAAGAGGCAAGGTAGCGACGTGGATACTGGACACATCACCATGCTGAGCATCAGAAGCCCCCCCCCTCTCAGCATCCCTCACACTTCCATTGGCCTGGGAGCTTCCTGCGGGATTGCGATTGGTTGCTACGGCGACGGTGGTGCTGCCTCGAGCCTAGCAACAGGCAGTGTGCAGGAAGGATGGTGTGGGGGTGCTCGCGTGTGCAGGAATGAGGCAAGAACATGGAAAGCCAAATGAACACACACAAAACTGTAACATTAGGAGCTACTGTTAAGATATGCCTTCCCTAGGACAGTATTTTTCAACCTTTTTTGAGGCAAGGCACATTTCTTTCATTAAAAAATCCGGAGGCACACCACCAGCAGAAAATGTTAAAAAATGAAACTCCACCAGGTCGTCGTGCCTTATTTTGAGTTTGTTGGTGTTTTCCTGTGTGTAGTGCTTTAGTTCTTGTCTTGCGCTGTTATTTTGGTGTCTCTTCCTGTTTTGTTGGTGTTTTCCTGTAGCAGTTTCATGTCTTCCTTTGAGCGCTATTCCACGCACCTGCTTTGTGTTAGCAAGCAAGGCTATTTACGTTGTTGCTATCCTTCTTTGTGTTTACATTGTTAATTGTCATGTCATGTACGGATGTACTTTGTGGATGCCGTAAGTTTTTGCTGTCGTCCAGCATTCTGTTTCTGTTTACTTGGTAGCCAGTTAAGTTTTACTTTCATTTTGCATAGCCATTGCCTTTTCCTTTCCCTTTTGGTTTAAGCATTACATACCTTTTTACCTTCACACTGCCTCCCCTCCCGCTGTGGTCTGCATATTGGGATCACAACAAATCATCCTCGTCTCACCCGACACATTCCGACTTTTACAAAGCAATTAACTACCTGCTGCCACCTACTGACATGGAGTATTACGTGGTTACCCTACCGAGTTTTGCACAGCACAGACACTAAGCAACGGTACATTATTTGCAGATTATAATTATTGATTTGCAAAAAATATTTTTTGGACCAATTAGGTGAAGTTGCATAATTTCCCACGGCACATCAGTGGTTGAAAAACACTGCGCCGAGGAACTATTGTTTGTGTTGCAACGGGGACATTCAGTGATGCACCGGAAATGGAGTAGAGCTTGTGATGCACTGCTGTGAACGTGTCTGCCAAAGTTGGACAATAAGTTACGGCCCAGTTTGGTCTAAAAAATAAATGATGTAGTCTGTGTGTGTTAGAGCAGTGTTTTTCAACCTTTTCTGAGCCAAGGTAAATTTTTTTCATTGAAAAAAACCTCGAGGCACACCACGAGCAGAAAACATTAAAAAATTAAATTCAGCAGCCGATATTGACAGTAAAAAGTTGTTCTCGCAATTGTTGGATATGAATTCAAACCATAACCAACCATGCATCATTATAGCTCTTGTCTCAAAGTGTTACTGTCACGACCTTTCACATCACCCCATGACTTATTTGGAGTTTTTCTGTGTGTAATGTTTTAGTTCTTGTCTTGCGCTCCTATTTTGTTATTGATTGTCATGTACGGATGTACTTTGTGGACGCCGTCTGCTGCTCCACACGCTGTAAGTCTTTGCTGTCGTCCAGCATTCTGATTTTGTTTACTTTGCAGCCAGTTCAGTTTTAGCTTCGTTTTGCATAGCCTTCCCTAAGCTTCAATGCCTTTTCTTAGCGGCACTCGCCTTTTGTTTATTTTTGGTTTAAGCATTAGATACCTTTTTACCTGCACGCTGCCTCCCGCTGTCGTCTGCATATTGTGATCACGACAAACCATGTTCCTGACATCTACAAAGCAATTGGCTACCTGCTACCACCTACTGATATGGAAGAGTATTACACGGTTACTCTGCCGAGCTCTAGACGACCCAGACACTCAACAACGGCACATTTGCGGATTATAATTACTGGTTTGCAAAAAATATTTTTAACCCAATTAGGTGAAATTACATAATCTCCCACGGCACACCAAACAATATCTCACGGTACCCTAGTGCATACTTGCCAACCCTCCGGGAGACTCCCGAATTTCAGTGCCTCTCCGGAAAATCTCCCGGGACAACCTTTCTCCCGAATTTCTCCCGATTTCCAGCCGGACTTAAGGCACGCCCCCTCCAGGTCCGTGCGGACCTGAGTGAGGACAGCCTGTCATCACGTCCGCTTTTCCTTCATATAAACAGCCTGCCGACCCAGTCACGTTATAATATCTACGGCTTTTGGTGAGTGCACAACTGCACACACAACAAGAAGGAGACGAAGAACGAAGAAGAGACATTCATGGCGACGACGAGTGACACTAAAGTCACTCCTTTCCTGCAAATTAAATTTCACAGATCTTGCCTGTAATAGAGTGATCTAAGTTGTTTGTTGCCATCTCCGGGTGAATGTTGGGTATAGTGTTCTGTGGTTACTTTTTGGTTGGCCAACGGTTTACATTGTATTGCGCACCCTGACGGCAAGTGTGGGAGTCGGTTCTGAAGTATGAAGTAAAGAGACGTAACTTAATCACCTCACCTGGTTATTGACTACAACCCAGAATATTACACTGCTCCCACCTATGCTCCTTCAAAGGCTGTGCTACTGGCTGCAAAGCATTGCACTTTCAAAGACAACACTGAATAGAGGAGTGTTATGTGTGTGTATATGTGTAAATAAATGAACACTGAAATTCAAGTATTTATTTTATTTATATGTATATATATAGTAAAATACATATATATATAGCTAGAATTCACTGAAACTCAAGTATTTCTTTTATATATATATATATATATATATATATATATATATATATATATATATATATATATATATATATATATATATATATATATATATATATATATATATATATATATAAAAGAAATACTTGGATTTCAGTGAATTCTAGCTATAAATATACTTCTCCACCCTTAACCCCGCTCCGGCCCCGCCCACTCAACCCCGCCCCCAAATCTCCCGAATTCGGAGGTCTCAAGGTTGGCAAGTATGCACTAGTGTGCCGCGGCACAGTGGTTGAAAAGCACTGTTAGAGAACAGAATTTAACAACAACCAGACAGGAAGCTCCCAGAAGAATTACCCACAATGCTCCTCTCCTCTAATGAAAATTAGCCGGCAGATTTTTTTTATACATACTGTAACTTTTCGAATAAATTACGGCCCAGTTTGGTCTAAATAATAAATTATATAGTCCGTGTGTGATAGACAACATAATTTAACAACAAACAGACAGGAAGCTCCCAGAAGAATTACCCACAATGCTCCTCTCCTCTTATGAATATTAGCCGGGAGATTGATTTTTTGACACATAATGTAATTTTTCAAATAAATTACGGCCCAGTTTGGTCTAAATAATAAATTCTGTAGTCCGTGTGTGATAGAGAACATCATTTAACAACCAGACAGGAAGCTCCCAGAACAATTACCCACAATGCTCCTCTCCTTTGATTGATTGAAACTTTTATTAGTAGATTGCACAGTTCAGTACATATTCCTCTAATGAAAACTAGCCGGCAGATTGATTTTTTGATACATAATGTAACTTTTCAAATAAATTACGGCCCAGTTTGGTCTAAATAATAAATTCTGTAGTCCGTGTGTGATATAGACAACATAATTTAACAATAACCAGACAGGAAGCTTCCAGAACAACTACCCACAATGCTCCTCTCCTCTAATGAAAATTAGCCGGCAAATTGATTTGTTAATAAATAATGTAACTTTTCGAATAAATCACGGTCAAAATTGGGTCTAAATAAGAAATTCTGTAATTCGTGTGTGATAGAGAACAGAATTTAACAACCAGACAGGAAGCTTCCAGAATAATTACCCATAATGCTCCTCTCCTCTAATGAAAATTAGCCGGCAAATTGATTTGTTAATAAATAATGTAACATTTCGAATAAATCACGGCCAAAGTTGGGTCTAAATAATACATTCTGTAATTCGTGTGTGATAGAGAACAGAATTTAACAACAATCAGACAGGAAGCTCCCAGAAGAATTACCCAAAATGCTCCTCTCCTCTAATGAAAATTAGCTGGCAGATTGATTTTTTGATACATAATGTAACTTTTCGAATAAATTACGGCCCAGTTTGGTCTAAATAATACATTATGTAGTCCGTGTGTGATAGAGAACATCATTTAACAACAACTAGACAGGAAGCTCCCAGAAGAATTACCCACAATGCTCCTCTCCTCTAGTGAAAATCAGCCGGCAAATTGATTTGTTAATAATGTAAGTTTTCGAATAAATCACGGCCAAAGTTGGGTCTAAATAATAAATTCTGTAATTTGTATGTGATAGAGAACATAATATTTTTCGCGTCGGTTAATAGACAAAAAGATGAATTATTATTAAAGAGAAAGAACACCGCTAAATATCTTCCTCTGGTGTTTTTTTAGTGACTTGGAAGTTGCAGCGCCACCTGTTGCTTTGTTAAAGTACTAGACCACACGTGAGGAAAAGTCCTTATGCGTGGACATCTCACCGTTAGCGTCATTTTCAAGAGTGTCTTCTTTTGTCCCCGTTGGTCCATTTCATTGGTTTTTTGTTCGACGGCGACCAGGCCGGCTACGGGCTTGTTGCCTAGCAACATGCTGCGAGCTGCTGGTGTTGTGGACGCTTTATGTAAGACAATGTTTCATGGCGAATGTAGGACGCTAGTCTCCGGGGGGGGGAGTGACACGCGCGCACACAGACACGCGCGCAAGGAGGAAGTAAAACCACTAAAATATCAGCTGACGCGCCCTACGCATGGTGATTGGTTGAGGGCGTGATGACGTCAAAACATTGCTTTCTGATGACTGAAGAAGCTCCGCCTCTTTCAAATCACGTGAGTGGTTTGAGGAAAGCGTAAGGGGGAGGACGCTGCCACCTGCTGGTCCAGATGGTGTTTGTCGACGGAGGCAGTTGCCACGGTGATGAGTCCTATTTAAAGAGCCACCAGCAGGAAAGAATCCTGATGGTTTAATTGGCGATGCGCCATCTTTGATTGTGATACCTAACTTTCTCTCTCTCTCAGCAACACGCACGCACACGGTACCATGCTGTTTGTCACCATGGAAACTGCCTCCTCTTCCACTTTAATGTCGAACAGAAAATCCATACAGGAGGACATGGTAGACGTTTGTCCTGTGGGTGTGTTAGCAGCCTGATTAGTGTCACATGACGATCATGGCGCGAACGAGTTAGACAAGATTGGCACAAAAAAAACAAAGTGGAATGGTGTGGTCTACTGCCATCTGCTGGTAGTGCTCACACACTCACGGAACATGGTCACCATGGAAACCGAGTGTCAGATCTTCCGATGACAGCAGCAGGTGGAAGACAGGAGGAGGCGATGGTATAAAAAATTAAACAGCTTTAATCGTGTCGTCATATATAAAAAAAATACAAAAAAGAAAGATGGACACTGGCGAGGGGGCGGGGGGTTTGCATGTTTACGGGAGCGGGGACAGCAAGGAGACATATAAAGAGGACGTGAAAAGGACAGGAACATCGTCAAGACGGTCCGAAAGGAAGAGTCAAACAGACAGCCAATCAGGGTGTTTGCGTCCGCCCCCTCCCTCGCTCATGTTTTTTCCCTTCCGGGGGCGGAGCTTGAGTACAAACATTCATGGCAAGAAACGCCGCGTGTGCAGACGGGAACCGGCACCGCTGCCAACACGAGCCACCAATAGTCCAGGTCTGAGAAATGGTCCTGAACATGGGACTGGGCGGTCCTTTCAGGACAGGTCAGTCTTATCAGCCCCCTCGACGTGATGGCTGCCGCCCACGTCGGAGCTGGCGGGCGCCAATAACGTCCTCCTGTTGTAGTGATGGTGGGCCTTCATGATGCCAGAGTTGTTGTTGTCATTAAGGATCTGCTTTTGCTTCTGGCGGTTGAGCGACTGGACCAGACCCAGAACCACGGCGGCCAGCGAGTACTGACCCGTCATCTTGCGCGGCTGCAGGACCAGCGGGTTGGGCTGCACGCGGCCCAGCAGGAAGTGCGTGCGGATCTTGCCCTCCTGCTCGCTGATGCCCTTGACATAGATCTCGCCGCGGTACTCAAAGGCGAAGCCGCGCTCCTTCAGGATGACCAACGTCTCCTCGGGGACTTGGATCTTACCGCTCACCCCCGTGCTGTCCATGCGGCTCGCCAGGTTCACCGTCTTCCCCCAGATGTCGTACTGCGGCTTCTTGGCGCCGATCACGCCCGCCACCACTGAGCCGTGTGCCATGCCTGCATGTAGTGAGACAAGTCAAGGACATGTAGTGAGACAAGTGAGGGACACGTAGTGAGACAAGTCGTGAGACAAGCCAAGGACATGTAGTGAAATGCGTAATGAGATAAATCAGAGACAAATCGTGAGACATGTAGTGAGACATGTAGGGAGACATATAGGGAGGCAAGTGAAGGACACAGTGAAACATAGTGAGACAACGAAGGGACATGTAGTGAGACCCTTAGTGAGACAAGTCAGGGACATGTAGTGAGATGCGTAGTGAAATAAGTCAGAGACACATCGTGAGACACGTAGTGAGACTCGTAGTGAGACACGTAGTGAGAGATGTAGGGAGGCAAGTGAAGGACACAGTGAAACATGTAGTGAGACACGTAGTGAGACATGTAGTGAGACATGTAGTGAGACAAGTCAGGGACATGTAGGGAAATGCGTAATGAGATAAGTCAGAGACACGTAGTGAGACATGTAGTGAGACACGTAGTGAGACATGTAGGGAGACATATAGGGAGGCAAGTGATGGACACCCAGAAACATGTAGTGAGACAACTCAGGGACATGTAGTGAGACACGTAGTGAGACATGTAGCGAGACATGTAGTGAGACACGCAGTGAGACAAGTCAGGGACATGTAGTGAAATGGGTAATGAAATAAGTCAGAGACACATCGTGAGACATGTAGTGAGACACGTAGTAAGACATGTAGGGAGGCAAGTGAAGGACACAGTGAAACATGTAGTGAGACAACCCAGGGACATGTAGTGAGACACGTAGTGAGACATGTAGTGAGACACGCAGTGAGACAAGTCAGGGACATGTAGTGAAATGGGTAATGAAATAAGTCAGAGACACATCGTGAGACATGTAGTGAGACACGTAGTGAGACATGTAGGGAGGCAAGTGAAGGACACAGTGAAACATGTAGTGAGACAACTCAGGGACATGTAGTGAGACGCATAGTGAGAAATGTAGTGAGACACGCAGTGAGACAAGTCAGGGACATGGAGTGAAATGCATAATGAGATAAGTCAGAGACACATCGTGAGACATGTAGTGAGACACGTAGTGAGACATGTAGGGAGGCAAGTAAAGGACACAGTGAAACATGTAGTGAAACAACTCAGGGACATGTAGTAAAACACGCAGTGAGACAATTCAGGGACATGTAGTGAGATGCGTAATGAAATAAGTCAGAGACACATCGTGAGACATGTAGTGAGACACGTAGTGAGACATGTAGGGAGGCAAGTAAAGGACACAGTGAAACATGTAGTGAGACAACTCAGGGACATGTAGTGAGATGCGTAATGAAATAAGTCAGAGACACATCGTGAGACATGTAGTGAGACACGTAGTGAGACATGTAGGGAGGCAAGTAAAGGACACAGTGAAACATGTAGTGAGACAACTCAGGGACATGTAGTAAAACACGCAGTGAGACAATTCAGGGACATGTAGTGAGACACGCAGTGAGACAAGTGAGGGACACGTAGTGAGACATGTCGTGAGACAAGTCAGGGACATGTAGTGAGATGCGTAATGAAATAAGTCAGAGACACATCGTGAAACATGTAGTGAGACACGTAGTGAGACACGTAGTGAGACATGTAGGGAGGCAAGTGAAGGACACAGTGAAACATGTAGTGAGACAACTCAGGGACATGTAGTAAGACACGCAGTGTGACAAGTCAGGGGACATGTAGTGACACAAGCCAGGGACACAGTGAGAAATGTAGTGAGACAACTCAGGGACATGTAGTGAGACACGCAGTGAGACATTTAGTGAGACACGTAGGGTGGCAAGTGAGGGACACAGTGAAACACACTCTGAAAAAACTCTGGGACATGCAGTGAGACACGTAGTTAGACATGTAGTGAGACAGTTAGGGAAACAAGTGAGGGACACAGTGAAACGTAGTGTGACAAGTGAGGGACATGTAGTGAGAGACGTAGTGAGACAAGTCAGGGACACGTAGTGAGACAAGTCAGGTACACGTAGTGAGACAAGTGAGGGACACGTAGTGAGAGACGTAGTGAGACAAGTCAGGGACACGTAGTGAGACAAGTCAGGTACATGTAGTGAGACAAGTGAGGGACATGTAGTGAGATGTGTAATGAGATAAGTCAGGGGCACATAGTTGGAAACAAAGTGAGACAACACAGGGACATGTAGTAAGATACATAGTGAGAAAAGTCTGGGACATGTAGTGAAACACATAATGAGAGAGGTCAGGGACACAGTTGTAAACTTAGTGAGAAAACTCAGGGACATGTAGTGAGAGACGTAGTGAGACAAGTCAGGGACACGTAGTGAGACAAGTCAGGGACATGTTTTGAGACGCACAATGAGACTAGTCAGGGACACAGTAAGACATGTAATTAGACAAGGCAGAGATACATAGTGCAAAATGTAGTGGGACAACTCGGACATGTAGTGAGACACATAGTGAGACAAACCAGGGACATGTAGTGACACAAGTCGGGGACATGTAGTGACACAAGTCAGGGACATGTAGTGACACAAGTCAAGGACATGTAGTGACACAAGTCAGGGACATGTAGTGACACAAGTCAGGGACATATAGTGACACAAGTAAGGGACATGTAGTGACACAAGTCAGGGACATGTAGTGACACAAGTAAGGGACATGTAGTGACACAAGTCAGGGACATGTAGTGACACAAGTCAGGGACATGTAGTGACACAAGTAAGGGACATGTAGTGACACAAGTCAGGGACAGGTAGTGACACAAATCAGGGACATGTAGTGACACAAGTCAGGGACATATAGTGACACAAGTCAGGGACATATAGTGACACAAGTCAGGGACATGTAGTGACACAAGTCAGGGACAGGTAGTGACACAAGTCAGGGACATGTAGTGACACAAGTCAGGGACATATAGTGACTCAAGTCAGGGACAGGTAGTGACACAAGTCAGGGACATATAGCGACACAAGTCAGGGACATATAGCGACACAAGTCAGGAACATGTAGTGACACAAGTCAGGGACAGGTAGTGACACAAGTCAGGGACATATAGTGACACAAGTCAGGGACAGGTAGTGACACAAATCAGGGACATATAGTGACACAAGTCAGGGACATATAGTGACACAAGTCAGGGACATATAGTGACACAAGTCAGGGACATGTAGTGACACAAGTCAGGGACAGGTAGTGACACAAATCAGGGATAAGTAGTGACACAAGTCAGGGACATATAGTGACACAAGTCAGGGACAGGTAGTGACACAAGTCAGGGACATATAGTGACACAAGTCAGGGACATGTAGTGACACAAGTCAGGGACAGGTAGTGACACAAATCAGGGATAAGTAGTGACACAAGTCAGGGACATATAGTGACACAAGTCAGGGACAGGTAGTGACACAAGTCAGGGACATATAGTGACACAAGTCAGGGACATGTAGTGACACAAGTCAGGGACATATAGTGACACAAGTCAGGGACATATAGTGACACAAGTCAGGGACATATAGTGACACAAGTCAGGGACAGGTAGTGACACAAGTCAGGGACATATAGTGACACAAGTGAGGGACATGTAGTGACACAAGTCAGGGACATATAGTGACACAAGTCAGGGACATGTAGTGACACAAGTCAGGGACATATAGTGACACAAGTCAGGGACATATAGTGACACAAGTCAGGGACATGTAGTGACACAAGTCAGGGACATGTAGTGACACAAGTCAGGGACATATAGTGACACAAGTCAGGGACAGGTAGTGACACAAGTCAGGGACATATAGTGACACAAGTCAGGGACATGTAGTGACACAAGTCAGGGACATGTAGTGACACAAGTCAGGGACATATAGTGACACAAGTCAGGGACATGTAGTGACACAAGTCAGGGACATGTAGTGACACAAGTCAGGGACATATAGTGACACAAGTCAGGGACATATAGTGACACAAGTCAGGGACATATAGTGACACAAATCAGGGACATGTAGTGACACAAGTCAGGGACAGGTAGTGACACAAATCAAGGACATGTAGTGACACAAGTCAGGGACATATAGTGACACAAGTCAGGGACATGTAGTGACACAAGTCAGGGACATGTAGTGACACAAGTCAGGGACATATAGTGACACAAGTCAGGGACATATAGTGACACAAGTCAGGGACATGTAGTGACACAAGTCAGGGACATATAGTGACTCAAGTCAGGGACAGGTAGTGACACAAGTCAGGGACATATAGCGACACAAGTCAGGGACATATAGCGACACAAGTCAGGGACATGTAGTGACACAAGTCAGGGACAGGTAGTGACACAAGTCAGGGACATATAGTGACACAAGTCAGGGACATGTAGTTAGATACGTAGTGACACAAATCAGGGACATGTAGTGACACAAGTCAGGGACATGAAGTGACACAAGTCAGGGACATGTAGTTAGATACGTAGTGACACAAATCAGGGACATGTAGTGACACAAGTCAGGGACATGAAGTGACACAAGTCAGGGACATGTAGTGACACAAGTCAGGGACAGGTAGTGACACAAGTCAGGGACATATAGTGACACAAGTCAGGGACATGTAGTTAGATACGTAGTGACACAAATCAGGGACATGTAGTGACACAAGTCAGGGACATGAAGTGACACAAGTCAGGGACATGTAGTTAGATACGTAGTGACACAAATCAGGGACATGTAGTGACACAAGTCAGGGACATGAAGTGACACAAGTCAGGGACATGTAGTTAGATACGTAGTGACACAAATCAGGGACATGTAGTGACACAAGTCAGGGACATGAAGTGACACAAGTCAGGGACATGTAATGACACAAATCAGGGACATGTAGTGACACAAGTCAGGGACATGTAGAGACACAAGTCAGGGACATGTAGTGACACAAGTCAGGGACATATAGTGACACAAGTCAGGGACATGTAGTGACACAAGTCAGGGACATGTAGTGACACAAGTCAGGGACATGTAGTGACTCAAGTCAGGGACATATAGTGACTCAAGTCAGGGACAGGTAGTGACACAAGTCAGGGACATATAGCGACACAAGTCAGGGACATATAGCGACACAAGTCAGGGACATGTAGTGACACAAGTCAGGGACAGGTAGTGACACAAGTCAGGGACATATAGTGACACAAGTCAGGGACAGGTAGTGACACAAATCAGGGACATGTAGTGACACAAGTCAGGGACATGTAGTTAGATACGTAGTGACACAAATCAGGGACATGTAGTGACACAAGTCAGGGACATGAAGTGACACAAGTCAGGGACATGTAGTTAGATACGTAGTGACACAAATCAGGGACATGTAGTGACACAAGTCAGGGACATGAAGTGACACA
This sequence comes from Entelurus aequoreus, assembly GCF_033978785.1. Classification (NCBI taxonomy): domain Eukaryota; kingdom Metazoa; phylum Chordata; class Actinopteri; order Syngnathiformes; family Syngnathidae; genus Entelurus; species Entelurus aequoreus. Next base: position 43,264,662 of record NC_084746.1, on the reverse strand, counting down.
AGTCAGGGACATGTAGTTAGATACGTAGTGACACAAATCAGGGACATGTAGTGACACAAGTCAGGGACATGAAGTGACACAAGTCAGGGACATGTAACGACACAAATCAGGGACATGTAGTGACACAAGTCAGGGACATGTAGTTAGATACGTAGTGACACAAATCAGGGACATGTAGTGACACAAGTCAGGGACATGAAGTGACACAAGTCAGGGACATGTAACGACACAAATCAGGGACATGTAGTGACACAAGTCAGGGACATGTAGTTAGATACGTAGTGACACAAATCAGGGACATGTAGTGACACAAGTAAGGGACATGTAGTGACACAAGTCAGGGACATGTAGTGACACAAGTCAGGGACATGTAGTGACACAAGTAAGGGACATGTAGTGACACAAGTCAGGGACAGGTAGTGACACAAATCAGGGACATGTAGTGACACAAGTCAGGGACATATAGTGACACAAGTCAGGGACATATAGTGACACAAGTCAGGGACATGTAGTGACACAAGTCAGGGACAGGTAGTGACACAAGTCAGGGACATGTAGTGACACAAGTCAGGGACATATAGTGACTCAAGTCAGGGACAGGTAGTGACACAAGTCAGGGACATATAGCGACACAAGTCAGGGACATATAGCGACACAAGTCAGGAACATGTAGTGACACAAGTCAGGGACAGGTAGTGACACAAGTCAGGGACATATAGTGACACAAGTCAGGGACAGGTAGTGACACAAATCAGGGACATATAGTGACACAAGTCAGGGACATATAGTGACACAAGTCAGGGACATATAGTGACACAAGTCAGGGACATGTAGTGACACAAGTCAGGGACAGGTAGTGACACAAATCAGGGATAAGTAGTGACACAAGTCAGGGACATATAGTGACACAAGTCAGGGACAGGTAGTGACACAAGTCAGGGACATATAGTGACACAAGTCAGGGACATGTAGTGACACAAGTCAGGGACAGGTAGTGACACAAATCAGGGATAAGTAGTGACACAAGTCAGGGACATATAGTGACACAAGTCAGGGACAGGTAGTGACACAAGTCAGGGACATATAGTGACACAAGTCAGGGACATGTAGTGACACAAGTCAGGGACATATAGTGACACAAGTCAGGGACATATAGTGACACAAGTCAGGGACATATAGTGACACAAGTCAGGGACAGGTAGTGACACAAGTCAGGGACATATAGTGACACAAGTGAGGGACATGTAGTGACACAAGTCAGGGACATATAGTGACACAAGTCAGGGACATGTAGTGACACAAGTCAGGGACATATAGTGACACAAGTCAGGGACATATAGTGACACAAGTCAGGGACATGTAGTGACACAAGTCAGGGACATGTAGTGACACAAGTCAGGGACATATAGTGACACAAGTCAGGGACAGGTAGTGACACAAGTCAGGGACATATAGTGACACAAGTCAGGGACATGTAGTGACACAAGTCAGGGACATGTAGTGACACAAGTCAGGGACATATAGTGACACAAGTCAGGGACATGTAGTGACACAAGTCAGGGACATGTAGTGACACAAGTCAGGGACATATAGTGACACAAGTCAGGGACATATAGTGACACAAGTCAGGGACATATAGTGACACAAATCAGGGACATGTAGTGACACAAGTCAGGGACAGGTAGTGACACAAATCAAGGACATGTAGTGACACAAGTCAGGGACATATAGTGACACAAGTCAGGGACATGTAGTGACACAAGTCAGGGACATGTAGTGACACAAGTCAGGGACATATAGTGACACAAGTCAGGGACATATAGTGACACAAGTCAGGGACATGTAGTGACACAAGTCAGGGACATATAGTGACTCAAGTCAGGGACAGGTAGTGACACAAGTCAGGGACATATAGCGACACAAGTCAGGGACATATAGCGACACAAGTCAGGGACATGTAGTGACACAAGTCAGGGACAGGTAGTGACACAAGTCAGGGACATATAGTGACACAAGTCAGGGACATGTAGTTAGATACGTAGTGACACAAATCAGGGACATGTAGTGACACAAGTCAGGGACATGAAGTGACACAAGTCAGGGACATGTAGTTAGATACGTAGTGACACAAATCAGGGACATGTAGTGACACAAGTCAGGGACATGAAGTGACACAAGTCAGGGACATGTAGTGACACAAGTCAGGGACAGGTAGTGACACAAGTCAGGGACATATAGTGACACAAGTCAGGGACATGTAGTTAGATACGTAGTGACACAAATCAGGGACATGTAGTGACACAAGTCAGGGACATGAAGTGACACAAGTCAGGGACATGTAGTTAGATACGTAGTGACACAAATCAGGGACATGTAGTGACACAAGTCAGGGACATGAAGTGACACAAGTCAGGGACATGTAGTTAGATACGTAGTGACACAAATCAGGGACATGTAGTGACACAAGTCAGGGACATGAAGTGACACAAGTCAGGGACATGTAATGACACAAATCAGGGACATGTAGTGACACAAGTCAGGGACATGTAGAGACACAAGTCAGGGACATGTAGTGACACAAGTCAGGGACATATAGTGACACAAGTCAGGGACATGTAGTGACACAAGTCAGGGACATGTAGTGACACAAGTCAGGGACATGTAGTGACTCAAGTCAGGGACATATAGTGACTCAAGTCAGGGACAGGTAGTGACACAAGTCAGGGACATATAGCGACACAAGTCAGGGACATATAGCGACACAAGTCAGGGACATGTAGTGACACAAGTCAGGGACAGGTAGTGACACAAGTCAGGGACATATAGTGACACAAGTCAGGGACAGGTAGTGACACAAATCAGGGACATGTAGTGACACAAGTCAGGGACATGTAGTTAGATACGTAGTGACACAAATCAGGGACATGTAGTGACACAAGTCAGGGACATGAAGTGACACAAGTCAGGGACATGTAGTTAGATACGTAGTGACACAAATCAGGGACATGTAGTGACACAAGTCAGGGACATGAAGTGACACAAGTCAGGGACATGTAGTTAGATACGTAGTGACACAAATCAGGGACATGTAGTGACACAAGTCAGGGACATGAAGTGACACAAGTCAGGGACATGTAACGACACAAATCAGGGACATGTAGTGACACAAGTCAGGGACATGTAGTTAGATACGTAGTGACACAAATCAGGGACATGTAGTGACACAAGTCAGGGACATGAAGTGACACAAGTCAGGGACATGTAACGACACAAATCAGGGACATGTAGTGACACAAGTCAGGGACATGTAGTTAGATACGTAGTGACACAAATCAGGGACATGTAGTGACACAAGTCAGGGACATGAAGTGACACAAGTCAGGGACATGTAGTTAGATACGTAGTGACACAAATCAGGGACATGTAGTGACACAAGTCAGGGACATGAAGTGACACAAGTCAGGGACATGTAATGACACAAATCAGGGACATGTAGTGACACAAGTCAGGGACATGAAGTGAGGTACGTAATGACACAAATCAGGGACATGTAGTGACACAAGTCAGGGACATGAAGTGAGGTACGTAATGACACAAATCAGGGACATGTAGTGACACAAGTCAGGGACATGAAGTAACACAAGTCAGAGACATGTAGTGAGACACGTAGTGAGTCACATTGCACAGAGAAGTTTACCTATTCTCAGTTCAAAGTTGTTGAAGGAGTGCTTGTTGATTTCTTGGATGCTCTCATTGAGTGCGATGGCAAAGTCGGCTAACGCACACAAATGTAACCACTTGTCCTCACACTGCTGTCAAAGGTCAACACAAAGGTCAACACAAAGGTCATACGGACATGAGGTCATGTAGTTTACCTGTTTTTCCGGGGAGAGACCAGAGACCACCATGTAGGTACTCCCAATGGTCTTGATCTTCTCAATGTCCTGGAAACGTTCGTCTCCCAGCAGCTGCACACACACTCTTGCTTTTAGTGGACAACGACAAGTCACCACATCAGGACTTTACACAACTTCTAACACTTTTCTCCAATGCTTCCGGCAACATCCGAGAAGAAGAACACAAAGTAGAGCAGAAGGCATGGAGTATCACCTCGTCAAAGTCAGCAATGATCTCGTTGAGTAGACGGAGACATTCTACTCCTTGGTTGTTCATTTCCGTCTGAGAGTAAAAGTCAGCGAAACCTGGGATGGACGCGAACATCACGCCCACAGCGTCGTACGACTGCGAGTACAACTCCTGTTCACACACGCACACACGCACAAACACACAAACACACACACACACACACACACACACACACACACACACACACACACACACACACACACACACACACACACACACACACACACACACACACACACACACACACACACACACCCACACACACACACACACACACCTTTTGTTAGAACCTGATACTTTACTATTAGTAGAAGTATTTCTTTGAAGTATTAAAGTAAAAGTATGACATTTTTGTATACATCTGTATTGAAATGTTTAGTCACAACATGTCTTCCAGCACCAGGGGGCAGTGTTGACTTTGAAGTAAACAAGTCATCTTGGAGACAGCATGATAAACATATTTACTATATATCTGATCATTTAGGGTAAGTGTCAATAATGTTTAGCTTTTATTCATGTTATTTCAATCAATCAATCAATCAAAGTTTATTTATATAGCCCGTAGTCACAAGTGTCACAAAGGGCTGCACAAGCCACAACGACATCCTCGGCTCAGATCCCACTGACTGGGAAATATTGTAATACTGCGAATGACTGACAAACACTATTGATAGTAAAACAAAAATACTACTGATTGTCACAAATAATATGGATTGTAACAAATACTAACCATAGTAACACTTTCTAACTTTCTGATGATTAACTTGTGTGATGACTGTAATATGCTGATAGTATATATTTGTACCATGAATTGATTAGCGTGGACCCCGACTTAAACAAATTGAAAAACTTATTCGGGTGTTACCATTTAGTGGTCAATTGTACGGAATATGTACTGTACTGTGCAATCTACTAGTAAAAGTTTCAATCAATCAATCAAATGCTTGTGATGATAACAACTACTACTGATAGTAACAAATACTAGCGATAGTAACAAATACTAGCGATAGTAACAAATACTAGCGATAGTAACAAATACTAGGTACAGTGACAAATATTAGCGGTAGTAACAAACACAATTTTGTTATGATTTATGATTGTCACAAAGTAAAACAGGTAAACAAATGTTACAGAAGGCCACAGAAAAGAAAAGAAACAAAAAGTCAATATGTCACCAACAAAGTTATCAATAATAGAGCAAGGCTGATTATGTTGCATTTAAAATGCTTATTGAGGAACACCACATTCATAATTCATCACACCGTCACCTTTTGTTCCACTGCACAACAAAGATGGCGAGGCCTAATAAACACGCAGGCGTGCAAGAACAACGCTGACATATGACCCCCCCCGACAGCGTGAGCGTCGCCATAGCTACCAAAATGTTAACAAATACACTTGCAGACTTTTATTTACCATGTCAATACAAAACTCGCTGGTACAGATGTAAGTACTGTAGTATACAGATGAAAGTCCAAAAAAATGAATACGGTGCAGAAGTTCATTCATGTCAGCAATACAACCGCAAACGTGAAATTAATATGTGATATAAACTCATTACCTGTAAGGTGAGACATGTCAAACTTTTATTTCTTATCATTTTGATGATCATGGCTTAGTTTTTTCAAACCCCTAAATTTCTGAGGTTTTCAATTCAAGGTTTTCATTAACCATAATCATCAAAAGAAGGCTCGAAATATCTTGAATTGCATATTATGAGCCTATGTCATAGACCAGGAGTGTCAAACATACGGTGAGTTTGCTAAGTATAAAAATATTAGCCGAAATTTTTGAATGAAAGAAACTGCTGCTCTACATGTGTCCACTAGATGTCGCAATAGCAATTTTTTGTATATGATGCCACATATGTAAAAAAAAACAACCTCATGATGTTAGTGCACCAGTCGAGGAAAATGAGCAAACTACATAAATAACATACTGTAATTTGATTTTGATATTATTTTTTTTATCTTGATAGATTGAAAATGAACACCAATGAGTTGACGGATGAACATTATCACATGATTAATTCAGAAAGTATAAATAACGACAAATAAAGATACAATACTATTAACCGCAACATGTAAGTGCAAAAAAACAACAACCCAAAAACATTATGATTTGTACATTTCCATAATGTGCTTGTTCTATTTTTAAACAAAGAAAACAATCTGAAGTTGTCTTTATTTTTAAGTTATCGTGCTGTGATTTTACCAGTGCGGCCCACTTGGGAGTAGATTTTTCTCCATGTGGCCCCCGATCTAAAATGAGTTTGACACCCCTGTCATAGACAGTATTCCTTTCACCTAGTAAATTTAATTGTTGGTATAAACAAACTTTTGCACCATATTCACATTGTTTGAGTTCCACCTGTAGATTAATAGTAGCATTATTAGTAAATAATACTATCAGATGTTATTAGTATACATCATTCGCAGATATAGTATACTTTATCATTACTGTATACTATTAGTAGATGTTAATAATATACGATAATATCATATACTAATAGATATACAAATAAATATTAGTATTTTTAGAATATATTATTATTAGTAGTATATTTTAATAATAGATATTATTAAGTAGCATCAACAGCGCGCGCACACCTCATTGTCCCGGTCCTTCTCCAGGAAGTGTCTGGCCACGTGACTGGGCAGGATGTTCCTCAGCATGTTCTCGTTATGTTCTCGCAGCTCCTTCATCTCGTTGATCTCCTCTTTGGCCTGCACGCGCCACAGGAAGTCCAGACGGGCGGTGTACTCCAGCTGAAGGGAGAAAACATCATTCATAATCATTTCCAAATTCCGCTGAAATTCTTTTTCCCTCTCTGGTGCCCCCGGTGGGCGGAGCAGACAACACACCAAAATACAATCTGACAGTTAGGGCCTGATCTACTAAGATACCAGATAACAAGTGTTAAATAGCATGTGTAAAACCAAAAATAGCAGGTACTAAGATTTGGTGTTTTACGGGTGATCTACTAAGACTGCGTGCGTGTACAATTGATAACAAGTGCAAAAGTGGTGCAGACCGCTTAATTTAAATGAGGATTTTGCATGTACTACAGGCTATCACTATGGAGACATTCAATTTCCTCCACATCCATGGCATCGTGCTCTAAACCAGTGCTTCTCAAATATTTTCTGTTACGCCCCCGCTAGGAAGAAAAATATATATAGTCCACCGTGACTATAAATAGTATAATTTGTCTATAAAAATTGTTATAACTATACCTCTGCATAACATTATAAGCTTATCAACATTAAAGGAAACCCCACACGGGTCTTTCCTCGTCTCCCACCGTGAGTTCACACCCCAAGCGGCCCACCACACTATTTGAGAAGGGCTGCGCTAACCTGTGTTGATGAAGCTATAAACCTTTTCTAGGCAATATAAATAGAAGTTCCTCCAGTGTGATTGACAGCAGAAGTTATTTTTTTAGCACTCTATTAGCTCTTTGGCTAATTTTCTATTTACCGTATTTTTCGGAGTATAAGTCGCACCTGCCGAAAATGCATAATAAAGAAGGAAAAAAAACATATATAAGTCGCACTGGAGTATAAGTCGCATTTTTTGGGGAAATGTATTTGATAAAACCCAACACCAAGAATAGACATTTGAAAGGCAATTTAAAATGAATAAAAAATAGTGAACAACAGGCTGAATAAGTGTACGTTATATGACGCATAAATAACCAACTGAGAACGTGCCTGGTATGTTAACGTAACATATTATGGTAAGAGTCATTCAAATAACTATAACATATAGAACATGCTATACGTTTACCAAACAATCTGTCACTCCTAATCGCTAAATCCCATGAAATCTTATACGTCTAGTCTCTTACGTCAATGAGCTAAATAAAATTATTTGATATTTTACGGTAATAATTTCACACATAAGTCGTTCCTGAGTATAAGTCGCACCCCCGGCCAAACTATGAAAAAAACTGCGACTTATAGTCCGAAAAATATGGTAGTTTCCAGGCTGACAAGCTTGCAGATAATAGAATATGTCCATACACATTGTGTAGATATGATGAAAACAAGGCGGTACTTTGTATTACCTGGCCGACGAGGGAAGACTACGGAAAACAGCGAATGCATTTGGACTGGCAAAGCAGACTGTATCAGTTATTGTCCGCCATGTATGTCGAGCAATTACTCAACGTCTGGTTTTGTACTCCATAACTACTGTGAAGCCATGAAGGAGCCGCTAAACGAACAGTCAGTGGTTGCGGCTGTCGAGTACGACCGCCAATTTCAGCCTCCAAGCACAGGCAGGATTGCAAGAATGGATAATGAAGGTGAAGGCAAAAGAGGGAGGAGTGTCCTGACCAGATATATAGAGCCCTAGATTGATTGTTGCAAAATGTTCTTTATCACATTGTTTACTTTCTCACATCCATTAAAGATTTGATTAATTTATGATGGCTCAGGTGTGATTCACTACAATAGGGCTATCTAACAGCTGCTGATGGTGAGGCAAGCAAGGTTTACAGTTAAAAGAAATGTGGCAATAGTCTACATTGAAACACTTTTTGCCTCATCTGACATCACATGGACAAAGATAAGACCTTCTGGAGGAAAGTTTTGTGGTCATATGAAACAAAAATTGAGCTGTTTGGCCACAATACCCAGCAATATGTTTGGAGGAGAAAAGGTGAGGCCTTTAATCCCAGGAACACCATACCTACCGTCAAGCATGGTGGTGGTAGTACAAACACCGTTTCCATATGAGTTGGGAAATTGTGTTAGATGTAAATATAAACGGAATACAATGATTCGCAAATCATTTTCAACCCATATTCAGTTGAATATGCTACAAAGACAACTTATTTGATGTTCAAACTGATAAACATTTTTTTTGTTGCAAATAATCATTAACTTTACAATTTGATGCCAGCAACACGTGACAAAGAAGTTGGGAAAGGTGGCAATAAATAACTGATAAAGTTGAGGAATGCTCATCAAACACTTATTTGGAACATCCCACAGGTGTGCAGGCTAATTGGGAACAGGTGGGTGCCATGATTGGGTATAAAAACAGCTTCCCAAAAAATGCTCAGTCTTTCACAAGAAAGGATGGGGCGAGGTACACCCCTTTGTCCACAACTGCGTGAGCAAATAGTCAAACAGTTTAAGAACAACGTTTCTCAAAGTGCAATTGCAAGAAATTTAGGGATTTCAACATCTACGGTCCATAATATCATCAAAAGGTTCAGAGAATCTGGAGAAATCACTCCACGTAAGCGGCATGGCCAGAAACCAACATTGAATGACCTTGACCTTCGATCCCTCAGACGGCACTGTATCAAAAACCAACATCAATCTCTAAAGGATATCACCACATGGGCTAAGGAACACTTCAGAAACCCACTGTCAGTAACTACAGTTGGTCGCTACATCTGTAAGTACAAGTTAAAGCTCTACTATGCAAAGCGAAAGCCATTTATCAACAACATCCAGAAACGCCGCCGGCTTCTCTGGGCCCGAGACCATCTAAGATGGACTCACGCAAAGTGGAAAAGTTTTCTGTGGTCTGACGAGTCCACATTTCAAATTGTTTTTGGAAATATTCGACATTGTGTCATCTGGACCAAAGGGGAAGCGAACCATCCAGACTGTTACCGACGCAAAGTTCAGAAGCCAGCATCTGTGATGGTATGGGGGTGCATTAGTGCCCAAGGCATGGGTAACTTATACATCTGTGAAGGCATCATTAATGCTGAAAGGTACATACAGGTTTTGGAACAACATATGCTGCCATCTAAGCGCCGTCTTATTTCAGCAAGACAATGCCAAGCCACATTCAGCACATGTTACAACAGCGTGGCTTCGTAAAAAAAGAGTGCGGGTACTTTCCTGGCCCGCCTGCAGTCCAGACCTGTCTCCCATCGAAAATGTGTGGCGCATTATGAAGCGTAAAATACGACAGCGGAGACCCCGGACTGTTGAACGACTGAAGCTCTACATAAAACAAGAATGGGAAAGAATTCCACTTTTAAAGCTTCAACAATTAGTTTCCTCAGTTTATTGAGTGTTGTTAAAAGAAAAGGTGATGTAACACAGTGGTGGACATGCCCTTTCCCAACTACTTTGGCACGTGTTGCAGCCATGAAATTCCAAGTTAATTATTTTTTGCAAAAAAAAATAAAGTTTATGAGTTTGAACATCAAATATCTTGTCTTTGTAGTGCATTCAATTGAATATGGGTTGAAAAGGATTTGCAAATCATTGTATTCCGTTTATATTTACATCTAACACAATTTCCCAACACATATGGAAACGGGGCTTGTAAATGGGAATACTGTATATAAAAATCTTATCAGTCGGCATCCCACTGAGAGCAGACATTGTACAGTAAGTGTAAGTTTATTATGTTCATAATTTATATTTTTTAGCACTTAGCAATACTGCTGCATGATACTTAGTGTTTCATTAAAGCTCAATCTGTTTAGCACACAGCTTCTTAAACTTGTAGTTTATGTTCTTTATATTCAGGCCCACAAATTTAGGTTGTGGATTATCTTTTGTCAAAGTAATCGTTCTTGTCTGCCATGATTAGTAGTGTTGGTATTGTTGAGGGAAAAAGTGAACGTTGTGATGCGTCTTTGAAATTAACATGCCACGTATGCTTAAAATTAGTAAAATACCTAAATATAACATGTTATTGTGAATGTGCCTGTTCATATGTACTTACAGCATGTATATACAACCATGATGGAGGCTTTTGGATGTTTTTTAGAGCGTTTTATAGGCGGAATAGTGACTCCCATTGGCTCCAAAGCTAACTTTTGCCAGCGTTTATTTACAAGTTTGTTAACTTGTTTACAAGTTAGGAAAATCATATTTTTGCTTGTCTTATAAAAATATTGTGAATGATAAGTTCCCCTTTAAGTGCAAAGAATATGACAAAACATTTTCTCTTGCACTTAAATTTTATTGACAGTTTATTCAATAAACATACATGCTATTATCATTTATTATTCATTTAGTCAGTAAAGTGAATTAATTAACTCATATTATGTTCTACATAGGGTGAATGTTTATATTCACTTTGGAGAAAGCAAACTACCAAGTTTAAGTAAACAGTAGTTTGAGCACATAATAAGATAAGACCCCTTAGTTTGATATTCACAGGTGGATTGGATCACTCCTCGCAGGAAAGAGGCCCTAATTGGGACTTGGGAATGCAAAAGTGATAACCATATCCTTGAGAGGAGACTACCTGTCTAGCTCAACGCCAACATTTGAGTTATGACTTAAAGCAGTTGTTTTCCAGTCACTACACACAAACATCTCCTTACATGGTCAGGTTGTGCTGTCCTGACTTAGAACACACCCAGACAGAGAAAGAAGGAATATATAACTGATGGTTTGGCTTCTCCATTTTAAGAATCCTTCATATTTAACCTGACATCCTCCCAGGAACTGCAGTCCTGTGTAATGACGCTCGCTTATAATAAAGCAACCTTTGGTTCAGTACAGCGTCTCCGACGTATTTTTTGATCCAGCCACACTGCCGTCACATCCTTCTGTCCGGACGAGGATGACAAGTCCAGAAATACACTTCATCAGAATTAATTTATTTTGCCACTGCATATTTGTATATAAATACAATTTTAATGAGTTTTTATGAGTCCCCTCTTTTGCAGTATGATTAGTATTTATTTTTTAATATTTTTTGTGATTAACACATGGTTTCATGTAATCTGACAACATTTATCCCGGTAAAGTGTGAGTAGGTTAGATATAATGATTTAATACAATTAAAATTTAAAGGGGATGGGCAATATGCGCATTCGTATAGTTAGGAGGAGATGCTTCATTCAGCGCAAGGGGGTCACCCACATCTGCGGTCCTCTCCAAGGTTTCTCATTGTCATCCTACTGGGTTGAGTTTTTCCTTGCCCTGATGTGGGATCTGAACCGAGGATGTCGTTGTGGCTTGTGCAGCCCTTTGAGACACTTGTGATTTAGGGCTATATAAACAAACATTGATTGAATTATTGAAAATCAAGTGTAATTCAGTGTTAATATTTGAGTGGGTCCCGGGCCCTTATGTTGTGGAAAAGTTGGGCACTGAGGTCAAAAAGGTTAAGAATCCATGCCTAAGTAGATCAGTAAATGTGAAAGAAGTCAATAATCATCAGTGAAAAAAAAAACAAACATCTTGTTACTCTTGTGACATGTGTTGCTAAAATGAGATGAGAGGTTTCCATGGCGACAATGAAGAACGATCAGCTCGCCTAATGAAAAAGCACAATCAAGCTGGTAATCAAGGAGAGAATCGGCGTTTAATAAAATGTAGCCAAGTCTTCTTTTTAATTGAACATTCATCTGGGGTCTGCAGGGGGCTCCTTGGAGGATTACAGCGCCTCTCACAGGCAATTGTTGGAAACGCTGTTGTGATTAAGACGACTGTCATTTATTTACCTTGAACCGTTGGAGGACATTTTCTGTGCTTCTAATTAAGAAGGCACAGTATTGTGGGGGACTCTTAATGAAACGCATTACCCGCTAAGCAACTCTATTTTGAAAATCCCTCACAGGAAGATGTTTAGTTTAGTCTTTTAATTCCCATCCTACTTTTGATCGGAGTGCCTAGAGTGATGAGGTGTGAATGGAGGACCCCATTAGCGTGCGGCGCTTCACGCTGGCCGCCATCATTGTGGTGTCTGCCAAAATCAATATGCCGCTAGATGACTTCAAATGCGGCCACAAAGGACCTTCAATTACGTTCATGTGGGCTCCATCGCCGACCTCTAAAACATCAAAGGTTGCTATTAACAACGCTGTCTGCTAGTCCACTATAAATGTTCTCAGTGGGAGGCTACTTTCTCCTCAGCTAGGATGGCTGCTGACCCTTTCACAAGGCAGTTAAAATATTAGAAAGAGCTCTCAGTGGACAAAAATGAACCTGTTCGATGAAGATCAATCTGACATTGTCAATCAAAACATCACGGTGGTGTGGGGTGTAACGCCACCTGTTGGCCATGGTAGAAGACAGCCAGGAGGAACATGGCCATGAGGAGCAGAGACGTCTCTTTGGTGCCCAGGAAGTTACTGTGAAGGTAAAAAAACAAACATCTTTACATCCTCTCATCAACTTTCACTTCAAAGACAGTGGTATCTCAACTTAAGAGTGTTTTGAGATAAGAGCTCTCTCTCGGGTAATCGTCGTGCTTAAAGTTACAAGCAAAAATTTTAGTTACAAACATCCCTGCCAGTCTCGGCTTCATGGACGGGCCACAGTAAGCCATGGAAGCGGTTTGTTTTGTTTTACATCGGAGCAGTAAAAATAAGATGACCAGTAATCAAAACAAAGGCAGGTTGACTAAGACGATAAAACAATGAAGTGACATGTTAAAGTATAAATAAGTGTACACCAGGGAGATAGTGAATAGGACACCTTTCATTTTTACTAATCTGATGCCATCAGCAGGCGAGTCATCGATCCTGACATCGACACAACTGTAAGTTAAATCTATCGGTGTTGCGCCAAAAACTGATCCCGTGTCTAAAAATGATTTCCTCTGTCGCGTCGTAAAAGCGCGTATACCACTTTCGGGCTTTGTCTGTTCACAACTGATTACTACCTACATGTAGCACAAACACTTATATTTGTGGTTATCGTAATGATATGTGTTTGAAATTATTTAAGATTTTATCGTGTCTGAAAAAAATCACAGAGTTGGCCATTTCTATGGTAATAATGAGATTGTAAAGGACCGTTATTGATCCAATGTCTATATTTGTCTATGTCTTTACTGTGTATGTACTTGAACAGTGTTTATGTTGTGTACAAAGTGTATTTACAATATGTTGTGTAAAGGAAATGTCATATTTCTATGAAGCTCATCTTGTATTTGAGATTGTTTATAGGGTTAGGCCAGGGGTGTCCAAACTTTTTCCACTCAGGGCCACAGACTGAAAAATCAAAGCATGCGGGGGCCATTTTTATATTTTTCCTTTTTTTAAAACCAATACAATATATAGGTTTTTTTTTTTTTAACCTTATGGCTTTCCTCAAGTTTGGTCCCCGGTACCCGGAAGGGTCTCAGTCATAAAAATGTTAGAAATAAGTCATAAATTATTATTTTTTCATTTAACGCTTGAATCTCGAGATCAACTTCAGGTCTGTCTGTTGTTATAACGTTTCTTAAAATGTTGTTTTTATGTTTATGCCCTTTATGTCAAAACCCTTATTTATATGGCAAACACACAAACTATGCAACATTTCCCCCCAAAACAATTCAAAGTGGAATATTTGATGTGAAGTAATTGGAACCTTAAATAGGTCAATAATTCATAACAATAAAAAATAAAAAGAATAAGTGTTGAAAATAAGCCAAATTTCAATTTTTTTTTACTATTAACGCTTAAGTCTGTAGATCTGTTGATTATAAGATTTTATAACTTTTTCATTTTTTTTGTTTGTTTGTTTGTTGCCCTTTTTGTGAAAGAAAACTTTGTTTCGCACAAAATATGCAATATTTTCCCCCAAAAAATATTTAAAAGTGGAATTGTTCCAGTGAAGTAATTGGAGCCTTCAATAGGTCAATAAAAGTCCGCATGGCAGCTTTGTGTTATTAGTGTCAACATTGCCACTTTTTCTTGTTACATTTCACCTGTTTACTCTTTTATTACACTTTTTCATGTTTTACATTTTTATTGTAGTATTTGCAGAATGTGCCGGGGGCCGTTAACAAATTAGCTGGGGGCCACAAATGGCCCTCGGGCCTCACTTTGGACATGGCTGGGTTAGGCGAAATAAGTGCTCAACTTCGGCCTAAACCCTTTCGGTCTGTAAAATTGTCAATTTATGAATGTAAAACTGTTTGTTTATTTTGTTGACCACTGACCGAAGAAATAATAAACTAACTAACTAATGTTGATGTGCTAAAACCGCTTCTTTGTTTAGAAGCTACATACAATAATAACTGCTCTTTGTTCATGCACATAATACATATTAATCAAGTGTTTGGATTATTCATTCAAGAGAGTTACATATATGATAACAAGGTACATACTGTACTGTTTCATGTTGAAGTACCCTTAATACCCATAAAAGATAATTATGATAATAAAGTACATACTGTACTGTTTAAATGTTGAAGTAGCCATTATACCCATAGGAAAGTTACATACAGTATATGATAATTAAGTAACTTTTTATGTGTTGAAGTACCCTTTATACCCATAAAACAGTTACTTATATGATAATAAAGTACACAATGTAATGTTTAAATGTTGAAGTACCCATCATACTCATAGGACAGTAACATATAAAAGTTACAGTTAAGCTAAAGTGCCAACGATAGTCACACACAAACACACTAGGTGTGGTGAAATTATCCTCTGCATTTGACCCATCCCTATGTTTACCCCCTGGGAGGTGAGGGGAGCAGTGAGCAGCAGCGGTGGCCGCGCTCAGGAATAATTTTGGTGATTCAACCCCCAATTCCAACCCTTGATGCTGAGTGCCAAGCAGGGAGGCAACGGGTCCCATTTTTATAGTCTTTGGTATGACTACTATAAGTACACTTTATACCCATAAGAAAGTTACATATATGATAATAAAGTACACACTGTACTGTTTAAATGTTGAAGTACCCATTATACCCATAGGAAAGTTACATATATGATAATAAAGTACACACTGTACAGTTTATGGCTTGAAGTACCCTTTAAAAAACTAAAATCAACCACAAACTACATTTTAGTGATTCAAAATAATATTTTGATATTGCCACGTCTCATCTGTGCAACCCCTAAGGTTATTCTAGTAATGTATGCACAGATGAGCTGTGTCAAAATCAAAATATTACTTTGAATGAATGAATACATCCTAACACTTTAATATGTATTATGTGCATGAACAAAGAACAGTTATTATTGTATGTAGCTTTTAAACAAGAAAGAGGTTTTAGCACATCAACATGGTATCATTAACAGTCCTTTACAATCCCACTATTACCATAGAAATGGCCAACTCTTTAATTTGTTGGACACGATAAAGGGCTAAATAATTTTACACACATATCTTTATGATAACCACAAATATAAAGTGTTTATCTTACATGTATACTCATCAGTTGTGGACTGACAAAGTCCAGCATTAAAAGGACTGTGTGCACGCTACGGAGGGCACCCCTCGGAAAAATTTGACATCCCCCCTAAATATTTTTCTGCAGTCGGGTCTTATCCCCGCCAGTAGGTGGCGTAGCAAATAGGTACAAAATTATTGTGTGCATACTAAGTTTTTTGAGTAAGAGATATCTCTTACCTGCTGACAGTTTTGGCTGACACCTCAGCCTTCGTAGCTTTATTCGTCTACACACAAGAATCTCGTGCCTATTTATTAAGGGCCAACACAGATAGACAGACAACATTCACACTCACATTCACACACTAGGGCCAATTTAGTGTTGCCAATCAACCTATCCCCAGGTGCATGTCTTTGGAGGTGGGAGGAAGCCGGAGTACCCGGAGGGAACCCACGCAGTCACGGAGAGAACATGCAAACTCCACACAGTAAGACCTTGCGCCCGGGAATTGAAACCATGACTATTTTGCTGAGAGGCACGAGCGCTAACCACTACATCACTGTGCATGATGAACGCAATTGATCTACTTTAAGGAAAATGGCGTAGCAAATGTCACAGTGAAGCCTGAACATACAATGTCTTACTCGCTAGCATTCGCTTACAGCCAGAGATCGACATAACTTAGTTTTTCCAACCATACGAAGAACGAAAGTGATAGTGAAGGACACTGCTGAGAATAAGAAGTGGATGATATTCATTGAATTAAGGAAAGAAATAATCAAAAACATGACAGAGCGTGGTGGAGCAATTTGAGCGTAGAACTGCTCGTCTGTACCAAACTAAGGCAGAGTGAGTCGATCCCGCCATGTTAAAAATGATATCTAAAAGGCAGAATGAAAATATCAAAAAGCTGCTGATGGTGTATTAGACGGAGGAGCAGCTGGAAGGTAATACTGGTTTACATTATTATTACTAGATATGTCCGATAATGGCTTTTTTGCCGATATCCGATATCCCGATATTGTCCAACTCTTAATTACCGATACCGATATCAACCGATATCGATATATACAGTCGTGGAATTAACACATTATTATGCCTAATTTTGTTGTGATGCCCCGCTGGATGCATTAAACAATGTAACAAGGTTTTCCAAAATAAATCAACTCAAGTTATGGAAAAAAATGCCAACATGGCACTGCCATATTTATTATTGAAGTCACAAAGTGCATTATTTTTTTTGACATGCCTCAAAACAGCAGCTTGGAATTTGGGACATGCTCTCCCTGAGAGAGCATGAGGAGGTTGGGGGAGCGGGGTTGAGTTGGGGGGGTGGGGGGGGGGGGGTAGGAGGTAGCGGGGGTTGTATATTGTAGCGTCCTGGAAGAGTTAGTGCTGCAAGGGGTTCTGGGTATTTGTTCTGTTGTGTTCATGTTGTGTTACGGTGCGGATGTTCTCCCGAAATGTGTTTGTCATTCTTGTTTGGTGTGGGTTCACAGTGTGGCGCATATTTGTGACAGTGTTAAAGTTGTTTGTACGGACACCCTCAGTGTGACCTGTATGGCTGTTGACCAAGCATGCCTTGCATTCACTTGTGTGTGTGAAAAGCCGTAGATATTATGTGACTGGGCCGGCACGCAAAGGCAGTGCCTTTAAGGTTTATTGGCGCTCTGTACTTCTCCCTACGTCCGTGTACACAGCGGCGTTTTAAGAAGTCATACATTTTACTTTTTGAAACCGATACCGATAATTTTGAAACCGATACCGATACTTTCCGATATTACATTTTAAAGCATTTATCGGCCGAAAATATCGGCAGTCCGATATTATCAGACATCTCTAATTATTACATTACTTCATAAAACTACTGTAGTTGTTTGTACCACATTCTATTGTATTGTTTTATAAATGTTAGTTTTTGTTAGGCCTGTCAAATGATCAGGTTTACCCCATTTTGGATTTAGTTTAATCGTGATTAATCACAGTTGATTACTCACTTGCATAATGAAAATCTTCTTCAGAAAAGACTCCCATATTTGTACACAAATGCAATTGTATTGTCAGAATGTCATCCAGGAACGTTTTTGAAACATTTGACTTGAATGCATGTCATTTATTTACACACAACTTGTAACGGTTTTATCTAAAGTTCGTTCAGGCTGTATTTTGGACTGACATATGCCAGGGAGGACCCCAGTCGGAGTCTCCGCTCTCATTTTAGTACGGACGTATGCATTGATCTGATCACTGACCGTACAGCGGATAAGATGAAAGAGCTTGTACAGTCAAATACAATTGAATTATTAATCTAAAAGCACACTTAATAATGCGATCATTTTTTGGTGATTAAAAAGTTAAAGTACCCATGATTGTCACACACACACTAGGTGTGGCGAAATTATTCTCTGCATTTGACCCATCAACCTTGATCAACCCCTGGGAGGTGAGGGGAGCAGTGAGCAGCAGTGATTTAACCCCCAATTCCAACCCTTGATGCTGAGTGCCAAGCAGGGAGGTAATGGGTCCCATTTTTATAGTCTTTGGTATGACTCGGCCGGGGTTTGAACTCACGACCTACCGATCTCAGGGTAGACACTCTAACCACTACACATGAGTTAACTCATTCATTTTGACAGCCTTAGTGTTTCTCTTTTTAAAAGGCATGTTACATGTTACAATTGTGCTGTTTTTGGGGGGCAGGGGGCAAGCACCAATTAAATTGATTTCAATTAATTTCAAAGGAAAGCGTCATATTGAGAGTTTTAAATAACGAGCTCCATCACAGAACCAATTAAAGTCGTAGTTAAGGTACTACTATATAGAACACAACATTGTACTTCAAGTATTTCACAGTAGACGTTTGCTCAGCTTCTCCTCCTCATCATTATCGTCAAAACTTTCTGCTCTCCCGGAAGGACTTGAGCGAGTAAAGCAACTCTAAAGCGTTGCTATGGCAACATTCTTATGTTGTCAAAGTAAAGGTCACCTTGTCCCTTCATCATCATCATCATCAGCACCCTCCAGCAAAAGATGAAATTTGCAGCTAGAAGAAAGGTCAACGTGGCTGCTGACTGACGTCTCACGTTCTCCATTATTATTGTTAATGATTACCTTTTTTGAACATAATCTAAGTCATTATTGTTACTATTGTAATGATCAATGAACACAACTTGGCATTCCTCTGAAAGGAGCAGGGAGTTTAACGTGTGCAGCACGCAGCCACTTTTACTCTCATCGTCACGGCGACATGCTCACTTTGTGTTGCGGTGGACGACGTCGTAGCGTACGAAGAGCGAGGAGTAGAACGCCTCGGTGAGCAGCGAGTAGACGGCCACCATCACCAGCAGCACGGCCAGCTTCAACACCGAGTTGAGACGCAGGAAGACGGCACAAGTCACCATAGCCAAAACCCCCGTGAACACAAAGTACTGGACACAGAGAGGGAAAAAAAGGGCGGGACTTATTAGCACACTTTAGCATCGCAACATTAGCATTTGAGGACCTCATGTCTTCATGATGATATGACTGCAGGCAAGGTCACACTTTTATTTACTGTCATAGAATAAAAATGGATAAGAAATTGTTTTAAAACAATCACTTCTTAAACACATGAATATTATACAATTAATCATTAAAAAATATCACTAATGAGCCACAGTCCCTAATGACTGACATATGAAGTCATCAAAGGAAGAGGTGATGATAACATGATGCCAAACTGATATTATGATCATTACATGATGATGGCATGACGAGAACATGATAATGGCGTCATGACAACTTGATGATGATGTAATGATAACATGATGATGGCATGGCGATAACTTGGTGACATTATGATGGTAGGGTGATTGCATGATAATGACACGGTAATGAGGTGGTGATAACATGATGATGGTGGAGTGATAACGTGATGATAGTGTAATGCATTGATCCGTAAACTGTGGTAGGCGTACCACTAGTGCAGGGGTGTCAAACTCATTTTAGCTCGGGGGCCGCATGGAGGACAATCTGTGCACACGCGGGCCGGACTATTAAAATCATGGCATTAAAACTAAAAAAAATAAAGACAACTTCAGATTGTTTTCATTGTCTTACTTTGGCCAAATATGGAACAAACACATTCTGAAAATATCGCAATAAAAATATAGAAAAAATTGCCGGCAGCGTTTAGATCCACGAAGGAAAGAAGAAAGTGAATGAATGTTTATACCGTATTTTCCGCACTATAAGGCGCACCGGAGTATAAGGCGCACCTTCAATGAATGGCCTATTTTAAAACTTTGTTCATATATAAGGCGCACCGCATTATAAGGCGCATAGAATAGACGCTACAGTAGAGGCTGGGGTTACGTTATGCATCCCGTAGTTGCGAGACCTGTTGTCGCTCAATATTGGTCCATATATAAGGCGCGCTGGATTATAAGGCGCACTGTCAGCTTTTGAGAAAATTTGAGGTTTTTAGGTGCGCCTTATAGTGCGGAAAATACAGTAACTGAATACATTTACATATGCATAAAAATTTGTATTTTTTTGTATTATTTTTTTGAATTAATTAAGTAACGTTTATGACAACCTTCTTCCAAAACACAATATAGAATGTGAGATATAACAGGATAATGCATATATTTATAATTTGTTTTCAAAAACGCTTACAAAAAGGGGGACCCAAAAATGTTACCATGGGATCCCATTTTTATGACTTGTCTGTCATCACGTAATAACATGATGAAACGTGATGATGACATGATGATAATGTATTGTTGACGTAATGACAACATGACGATAATGTGATGGTGACGTAATGACAACATGATGATAATGTGATGGTGACGTATTGACAACATGATGATAATGTTGTCATAATGACAACATGATGATAATGTGATGTTGACATAATGACAACACGATGATAATGTGATGGTGACGTAATGACAACATGATGATAATGTGATGGTGACGTAATGACAACATGATGATAATGTGATGTTGACGTAATGACAACATGATGATAATGTGATGGTGACGTAATGACAACATGATGATAATGTGATGTTGACATAATGACAACATGATGATAATGTGATGGTGACGTAATGACAACATGATGATAATGTGATGGTGACGTAATGACAACATGATGATAATGTGATGTTGACGTAATGACAACATGATGATAATGTGATGGTGATGTAATGACAACATGATGATAATGTGATGGTGACGTAATGACAACATGATGATAATGTGATGGTGACGTAATGACAACATGATGATAATGTGATGGTCACAGAATGATTACGTGATGATAATGTGATGGTGACGTAATGACAACATGATGATGATGTGATGGTGACGTAATGACAACATGATGATAATGTGATGTTGACGTAATGACAACATGATGATAATGTGATGGTGACGTAATGACAACATGATGATAAAGTGATGGTGACAGAATGATTACGTGATGATAATGTGATGGTGAGGTAATGACAACATGATGATAATGTGATGGTGACAGAATGATTACGTGATGATAATGTGATGGTGACGTAATGACAACATGATGATGATGTGATGGTGATGTAATGACAACATGATGATAATGTGATTTTGACGTATTGACAACATGATGATAATGTGATGGTGACGTAATGACAAAGTGATGATAATGTGATGGTGACGTATTGACAACATGATGATAATGTAATGGTGACGTAATGATAACATGATGATAATGTGATGTTGACGTAATGACAACATAATGATAATGTGATGGTGACGTAATGATAACGTGATGGCATGATGACCATGGGCTTACCTGGGCTGAAACCTAGGGGCCCCACCGAGCTTAGGGGCATCTCATTCACGTCTGTCTCACAGAGCTCTGTAACATAACGTTATCTTTTCGCTGAGTGCGTGTGTAGTAGTAGGCCATGCACCGCCGTCGAAGTGGGAATTGGTGGTGTATTTGAGGGCCCTTGGGCTTTTATAAAGTATTATATTTGAATTTCTTTTTCAAATATGTTAGTTTTAATGCAAAACCCAAAACCAGTGAAGTTGGCACGTTGTGTAAATGGTAAATAAAAACAGATTACAATGATTTGCAAATCCTTTTCAACTTATATTCAATTGACTAGACTGCAAAGACAAGATATTTAACCTTTGAACTGAGAAACAACATTTTTTTTTTTTGCAAATAATCATTAACCTAGAATTTAATGGCAGCAACACATTGTAAAAAAGTTGGCACAGGGGCATTTTTACCACTGTGTTACATGTCCTTTCCTTTTAACAACACTCCTTAAACGTTTGGGAACTGAGGAGACCAATTTTTGAAGCTTTTCAGGTGGAATTATTTCCCATTCTTGCTTGATGTACAGCTTAAGTTGTTCAACAGTCCGGGGGTCTCCATTGTGGTATTTCAGGCTTCATAATGTGCCACACATTTTCAATGGGAGACAGGTCTGGACTACAGGTAGGTTAGTCTAGTACCCGCACTCTTTTACTATGAAGCCACGCTGTTGTAACACATGGCTTGGCATTGTCTGCTGAAATAAGCAGGGGCGTCCATGAAAAAGACATAGCTTGGATGGCAACATATGTTGCTCCAAAACCTGTATGTACCTTTCAGCATTAATGGTGCCTTCACAGATGTGTAAGTTACCCATGTCTTGGGCACCAATACACCCCCATACCATCACAGATGCTGGCTTTCAAACTTTGCGCCTATAACAATCCGGATGCTTCTTTTCCTCTTTGGTCCGGAGGACACAACGTCCACAGTTTCCCCCCAAAAAATTGAAATGTGGACTTGTCACCCCACAGAACACTTTTCCACTTTGCATCAGTCCATCTTAGATAAGCTCGGGCCCAGCGAAGCAGGCAGCGTTTCTGGGTGTTGTTGATAAATGGCTTTTGCTTTGCATAGTAGAGTTTTAACTTGCACTTACAAATGTAGCGACCAACTGTAGTTACTGACAGCGGTTTTCTGAAGTGTTCCTGAGCCCATGTGGTGATATCCTTTACACACTGATGTCGGTTCTTGATGCAGTACCGCCTGAGGGATCGAAGGTCCGTAATATCATCGCTTACGTGCAGTGATTTCTCCAGATTCTCTGAATCGTTTGATGACATTACGGACCGTAGATGTTAAAATGCCTAAATTCCTTGCAATAGCTGGTTGAGAAATGTTGTTCTTAAACTGTTCGACAATTTGCTCACGCATTTGTTCACAAAGTGGTGACCCTCGCCCAGTCCTTGTTTGTGAATGACTGAGCATTTCATGGAAGCTGCTTTTATACCCAATCATGGCACCCACCTGTTCCCAATTTGCCTGTTCCCCTGTGGGATGTTCCAAATAAGTGTTCGATGAGCATTCCTCAACTTTCTCACTCTTTTTTGCCACTTGTGCCAGCTTTTTTTAAAACATGTTGCAGGCATCAAATTCAAAATGAGCTAATATTTGCAAAAAATAACAACGTTTTCCAGTTCGAACGTTAAATATCTTGTCTTTGCAGTCAATTGAATATAGGTTGAAAAGGATTTGCAAATCATTGTATTCTGTTTTTATTTACGATTTACACAATGTGCCCACTTCACTGGTTTTGGGGTTTGTATAACATAAAATACATAAAATACATTTTGCACTGAAACCATATCAATAAGGTAAGTTTTAATCAAATTAAGAGTGTCTGACACGACCCAAACCCTCTTGCAAAAATTGCATATTGGTTTAATCCAACATAGTCTTGCTATCGCTTGCTAACCCTCAGCATGAACCCACACAATGTTCAGCCCAGGTGTAAAGACCATGGTTTTAATCAGACCTCGGGGCCTCGCATAATAGGTTAAGGCGACCCTGGTGATGACAACATGATGACAAGGTGATGATGGGGGTGGGGGGTGGGGGGGATACCTCTGGGTAGAAGCAGATATCAGCGATGGCTGTGGATTGGTTGAGGGTTTGGTTCCTGAAGGTGTCGGACTTGTCAAAGTCACACCACAGCTGCCAGAGAGCAACATAAGGTTCAACATTCATTACAATAAAAATGATCAATTTATAAAAAAAACTCACAATGTTGATCATGGCGGCCAGGAAGTTGATGACGATGGAGACGAAGATGATGACGTTGCGGGCGGTGTAGGTCTCGTTGATCCAGCAGCAGGCTTGGCGAAGGACCAGAGGGAGACACTTGTAGTCCTCGGCGGTGGTCACCAGGACCAGGCAACAGTGCAGGATGATGAGGACAGAGAACTGGATCACCATGGTGACCATTCTACAAAAAAAGTAAAACATCAGCGGGTCAACAATCACATGACCTACAAACCGTTTGTCAATCCGGTGTGGATGTTTCTGAGTTTTTACCCGGCAGACGGGAGCAGACTTTGGATGGTGGTGATGAAGAGGAGCACGATGAAGGCGCACACCAGGTTGGACTTGAAGACCTCGTCCCTCATCTGAGAGTACTTGACCATGAAGGCGGGAGGTGGAGGGAGAAGAAGAGCGACAGGAGGAGGTGAGGGTGAGACAGGAAGCGGAGGAACACGCGACACATCCAAAACGCCACCTTAGCACGTTAGCACAGGCACATGCCACGCCTCAAGCACAAGCATTAGAGCGTTAGACAGGAGCCAGACGGCGAGCGGCGGGGTGGTGAGGACATTAGTCACGTGTTAGTTTGTCTCCCGTAAAATTATTAAGACTTTTTAGCTGGAATGCTACAGTTGTGGTCAAAAGTTGACATACACTTGTAAAGAACATAATGTCATGGCTGTCTTGAGTTTCCAATCATTTCTACAACTCTTTTTTTTTGTGATGGAGTGATTGGAGCACATACTTGTTGGTCGCAAAAAACATTCATGAAGTTTGGTTCTTTTATGAATTTATTATGGGTCTACTGAAAATGTGACCAAATCTGCTGGGTCAAAAGTATACATACAGCAATGTTAATATTTGGTTACATGTCCCTTGGCAAGTTTCACTGCAATAAGGCGCTTTTGGTAGCCATCCACAAGCTTCTGGTTGAATTTTTGACCACTCCTCTTGACAAAATTGGTGCAGTTCAGCTAAATGTGTTGGTTTTCTGACATGGACTTGTTTCTTCAGCATTGTCCACACGTTTAAGTCAGGACTTTGGGAAGGCCATTCTAAAACCTTCATTCTAGCCTGATTTAGCCATTCCTTTACCACTTTTGACTTGTGTTTGAGGTCATTGTCCTGTTGGAACACCCAACTGTGCCCAAGACCCAACCTCCGGGCTGGATGATTTTAGGTTGTCCTGAATAATAAAAAAAAAAAAAAAAAAAGAGTAATCTCTGTAAAACACCAGTTGCATTGGCAGCAAAACAGGCCCGGAGCATAATACTACCACCACCATGCTTGACGGTAGATATGGTGTTCATGAGATTAAAGGCCTCACATTTTCTCCTCTAAAAATATTGCTGGGTATTGTGGACAAACAGCTCAATTTTTGTGGACAATGCTGAAGAAACAAGTCCATGTCAGAAAACCAACAAATTTACCTGAACTTCACTAATTTTGTCAAGAGGAGTGGTCAAAAATTCAACCAGAAGCTTGCCAGAAGCTTGTGGACGGCTACCAAAAGCGCCTTATTGCAGTGAAACTTGCCAAGGGACATGTAACCAAATATTAACATTGCTGTATGTATACTTTTGACCCAGCAGATTTGGTCACATTTTCAGTAGACCCATAATAAATTCATAAAAGAGCCAAACTTCATGAATGTTTTTTGTGACAAACAAGTATGTGCTCCAATCCAGGGGCGCCGAAAAGGGGGGGTAAAGGAGACGGATTCTAGGGGCCCATGATGGAGGGGGGCCCAGAGAGGCCCCTAAGGATGATGAAATTATAATACAGGGGGCCCTGTAAAGATTCTTTTCATGGGGCCCAAAATCCCTAGCGGCGCCCCTGCTCCAATCACTCTATCACAAAAAAACATAAGAGTTGTAGAAATAGTTGGAAACTCAAGACAGCCATGACATTATGTTCTTTACAAGTGTAAGTCAACTTTTGACCACGACTGCAGATATGATTGCCCTCATGTCAAGGAAGGTTAGCTTAGTTCAGCTTAAATGGGGGGTTTTCAAACTTTTTCCATAGATAAATGATCTAAACCAAAAAAATCTTAGTATTGTGTTAAAGCTGACAAAGTAAACTGGTGTGATGTCTAATAATAAAGCTCATTAACAATTAATTAGACTTGCAGGCTGAAAATCGCCCCCAGGCTGCATTTCGGATAGCCCTGGAATCAAGACTTATTAAAGCTAGTATGGGTAAACTAAGAAAATGAAAGGAATGCTGTTTATACTTTCAATCTGACAACAAACAAGCAATGTGGTATTTTATGGCAATCAAAGGTTGCATGCTTGCATTTGGGAGTGTTAGTGGGACAGCGGGGGAAGACAGTGTGCAGTCCTAAATAAAGAGCGCAGACATCAACCTCGTGTCCCCACCGCCCTGCCTCGGCGTCCGTCTCAAAGGTTGCTGGGAAATTAGCAAGAGGACGCTTGACGTTTGCTCACAGCAAGTCACTGCACATTTACTGAAGAGAAGAAGAAAAAACTACAATTCTTCAAAGGTGGGAGCAGGTGACACAAAGAAAAAAGTGTGTGTGTGTGTGTGTGTGGTGGGGCTGGGGACGGAGGGAGGGGACGACAAAACTCAACTCAAAGTTAAAAGGTGAAGCAAAGTGGGACAAAAGAAGCCACAGAAGTGCATTGCATTCACAAAAGAAAAAAAAAACAAATTCAAAAGTTATTTCCTGTAGAAGAACCATGTTTTTTCCATGGAGACCACACTTTCATGATCATAATAATAATAAGACAAAAGGTAATTTGTGTAAAAAATTGTGTGTGAATGCTGAAGAGCGGCTAGCTGTACGGAAAATATGGAATTTTGGAAAATATTTCGGTTTTGGAACGCTTGGTTGACAAATGTGGAAGTAGTCAAAACTATATATTAAGTTTCAGTGGCAATCTTGGCGTAGAAATTGTGGAGTTACGTTAAATGTGAGAATTTTTTTTAGAGATGTGGCAATAACATAGCCATCTTGTCCCTAATAAAATGAACGTTTTAATGCTGAAGTGCTTTGAATGGCTTGAGAAATACGAACGTAGTAGCATAAAAAAAAAAAGAAGCAAATAATAAAAATAAACATTTTGGCGCAGAATAACATGTAACGTATGTGTAAGACAAATATTAAATATGTCATGTTACTTATGTTACATATGTCAGGTTACAAATGTGATGTTACATGGTTCATAAGTACTGCTATGTTACATGTTTCACATGTGATGTTACACATGCCATGTTACATAAATGATATATGTAACATGTAACATGACACATGTTACATATTTAACATGGCATAGGTAACATATTTTACATTACGTATCTAACATAGGAGGACATATATAGCATATGTAACATGACATATGTAACACAAGACTACATGAAACATATATAACATGACATATGAAACATGTAAAATGACATATATCATATAACATGTAACATGGCATAAGAAACATGACATATGTAACATTACATATTAAACATATGCACAACACATATGAGACATGGCATATGTAACATATGCAACATGCCATATATAACATATGATACATGTCATTTGTAACATGACATATGAAACATGTAACATGACATTGTAACATAACATGACATGAAAACATGTAACATGACATACAGTATGTAACATAACATGTAACATAACATGGCATATGAAACATGCAACATGACATACAGTATGTAACATAACATGATATGGAACATACAGTATGTAACATAACATATGTAACATAACATCCCATATGAAACATATGTAACATTACATATGGTATGTAACATATCATATGCAACATGACATATGAAACATATGTAATATTACATTTAGTATGTAACATAACATATGTAACATGATAGCTGTAACATGACATATGAAACATATGTAATATTACATATAGTATGTAACATAACATATGTAACATGATAGCTGTAACATGACATATGTAACATGATATATGTAACATAACATATGAAACATATATGACATAACATAAGTAACATAACATAACATATAAAACATATGTAACATGACCTATGTAACATAACAGGACATATGTAACATATGTAATACGACATATGTGACATGCCATAGAAACATAAGTAACATGACATATGTAACATAACATGACATATGTATCATAAAATGACATATGTAACATATGTAACATGACATATGTAACATAACATGACATATGAAACACATGTATCATGACATATGTAACATAACTTGACATATGCAACATATTAGATGACATATGTAACAAAACATGGCATATGATACACATGTAACATGACATATGTAACATAACATGACATATGCAACATATAAGGTGACATATGTAACATAACATGACATATGAAACACGTGTAACATGACATATGCAACATAACATGACATATGCAACACATAAGATGACATATGTAACATAACATGACATATGAAACACATGTAACATGACATATGTAACATAACATGACATATGCAACATATAAAATGACATATGTAACATAACCTGACATATGAAACACATGTATCATGACATATGCAACATAACATGACATATGCAACATATAAAATGACATATGTAACATAACATGACATATGAAACACATGTAACATGACATATGTAACATAACATGACATATGCAACATATAAGATGACATATGTAACATAACCTGACATATGAAACATAACCTGACATATGAAACACATGTATCATGACATATGCAACATAACATGACATATGCAACATATAAAATGACATATGTAACATAACACGACATATGAAACACATGTAACATGACATATGTAACATAACATGACATATGCAACATATAAGGTGACATATGTAACATAACATGACATATGAAACACATGTAACATGATATATGTAACATAACATGACATATGCAACATATAAGATGACATATGTAACATAACATGACACATGAAACACATGTATCATGACATATGCAACATAACATGACATATGCAACATATAAAATGACATATGTAACATAACACGACATATGAAACACATGTAACATGACATATGTAACATAACATGACATATGCAACATATAAGGTGACATATGTAACATAACATGACATATGAAACACATGTAACATGACATATGCAACATAACATGACATATGCAACATATAAGATGACATATGTAACATAACATGACATATGAAACACATGTAACATGACATATGTAACATAACATGACATATGCAACATATAAAATGGCATTTGTAACATAACATGACCTATGAAACACATGTATCATGACATATGCAACATAACATGACATATGCAACATATTAGATGACATATGTAACATAACACGATATATGATACACATGTAACATGACATATGTAACATAACATGACATATGCAACATATAAGGTGACATATGTAACATAACATGACATATGAAACACATGTATCATGACATATGCAACATAACATGACATATGCAACAAATAAGATGACATATGTAACATAACATCACATATGAAACACATGTAACATGACATATGTAACATAACATGACATATGCAACATGACATATGTAACATAACATGACATATGCAACATGACATATGTAACATAACATGACATATGCAACATGACATATGTAACATAACATGACATATGCAACATATAAGATGACATCTGTAACATAACATGACATATGCTACATATGTGACAAACAGTATAGGGATGTAACATATTTTAGATACCTCACAATAAAGCCTTGACGTGTGACGGTATTAAACAATTACTTGGTGGGTGTGAGTGGTCTGAAAATAATCTACATGTCCCAAAAGCCTCTGCGCAGCGTGGGAAGGGCAAGGTGGGGTGTGGAACGCAGTAGAGGGCAGAAAAAGAGGAAACATGTGGGAAAGTGTGTTCGTAGTAGATAAGTGGAATTGTTTTTTACAAACATTTCCTAAAAAGCCGTCCATTACTTTTGGAGTTATGTTGCCAACAAACAGTCAAATAAACCCTGGCGGAAACAGAACCTCTTTGTCTCGAGCGTTTCCACAGAGCTCGTGACGGGGCACCGCGCGGAGGGAAAAGGCCTGGTGGGAGCGCAGACAAGCTACTTTATAAACCTTTATCTGCAAAATATGAAATGAAGCCAGCGAGGCTAAACATCAATCTGTGAGGTATTCACATTATTTAAAGTAAAATAAATACATTTAATAAAGTCAAATACAAATAAGGCAACAGGAGAAGTATCCTACACTTCTCTTTTGTAAAGTAAATCTGAACAGCCTATATGGGCATCTACATCAACTATATGATTTGCCTGAGAAGCTGGACAGGACAAAAAAAACAAAAACAAAAACAAAAAAATTAAAATAAAAAAATAAAAAAATAAAATTAAAATAAAGTAAAATTGTCAGTTAACTTTTCTAAATAACAGCATTTTCCAAACGGGTATAAAAATGTCCACTGTGGAGGACACTGCTTCTGAGAAAGTGAAAGTTGAAAGACACTAAACTGAACATTATTGTTTTACACTGGATGTTGACATTGTCAATTTGAAGACTTGCACTCAACTGTAATTTAAAAAAAATATTTGCTTGAAACCGCATGTTCCCGCACAATTCTTTGCACTAAAAATACATGTTTGTTGTAATAAATATGATTCGAACAATGAAGCATTATTTTTGTGTTCAATTACAGTGAGCGTGTTTACCCTGAACATTTCTGTCACTTTCTTTTTCACACATAGGGATTTTTTCCAAGTTTTTTTTTTTTTTTTGACAGTACCACAATAATATCATACCGTGGCCCTAATACCGTGATAATTTCGCACCATACGCTTCTGATATCGTTGCATCCCTAATATAGTATGTAACCTAACGCATAATATGAAACACGTAACATTTAAAATTTTCCTGAGGGAACTCTCCTGAAGGAATCAATAAAGTACTATCTATCTATCTATGACACGTGTAACACAACACGACATGGGAAACATAATGCAACACGACATATGTTTTGAATTATTTATTGTGCTGTTTCCTATCTTAAGTAATAATATTACTACTATTATTGTCTCAATGTTACGTTTTTAATAAAATATTATTTCTATTTAATTTTTACATATATTTTATCACATATGTTTCATACTATTTTTTAGATGGTATTCATTTGAGTTATTCCTATTATTTTTCCTCAAATCCTCAGTGCCATGCCATGTTTTGTTTTGTTATTGTCAATAATGCTGTGTGTTTTCTTCTTTTTTGGGGGTACGTATGAAAAGTACTATATAAAGAAAGTTTGATTTGATGAATTTATGAAAATATGCATAAGTTCTTGTGAGGAGCGTACAGTATATTCTCTTCAGCAGTCACACAATACATCGCGTTGAAAGAAAGGTGCACCTGCCTAAACGAGCTCATCCATGAAGTTAATGGGGGTCTCGTTGATAACGTTGCAAACAAAGGAGGCGATGTACAGTACGTACACTGTATAGTACATTATTTCTGGTTGTTTAATTAAAAATATATGTTATTCCTTACAACATCTGTGCTTTAATGAATGCAATGTGACTCCAAACAACCCAGAGCAAAGCTGTACTGTGACAGACTAAATGGACTTTTAGTCATGAGTAAACTCAAGGTGGCGCCGTCTTCGCGTGAAATGTCCATCGATTGATGATCCTTAACGTCATAAATTGTCATTCGGAGGGCTTTCTAACTGCAGCCACCACTGGAATGTGGCAACTGACACCTATACATGACTTTTAACATCACACGCATTTACTTAAATCTCATTTGCATACTCTTGCCTTTAAATAGACCCCCCCCCCCTTTTAGACCAGTTGATCTGCCGTCTCTTTTCTGCTCTGCCCCCCTCTCCTGCGTGGAGAGGTTATCAGGTGACCACAGATGAGGCGCTAGCTGTTCAAAGTCGGCACCCGGGGTGGACCACTCATTTTGTGCATCAGTTGGGGACGTCTTTGCGCTGCTGACTTGTCTCCACTGTGGACTGGACTCTCACACTATTAACTAGATCCACTCGACATCCATTGCACCTTTACTTTACTGGTTCCCCACATCTGCGGTCCCCTCCAAGGTTTCTCATTGTATCCCATTGGGTTGAGTTTTTTCTTGCCCAGATGTGGGATCTGAGCAGAGGATGTCGTTGTGGCTTTTGCAGCCCTTTGAGATACTTGTGATACAGGGCTATATAAATAGACTTAAATTGATTGATTGATTGATTTAACCACTTTATTTCTGGGTTGCAACCGGACGTGGCGTCACGTGCAACGCAGCAATAGACATTATTAAAAAAATGTGCTTTAGAGACGCAGCTCAAAACCCTTAATTAGCAGTGTTCATGATTGGATTTTTCAGTTGGGTACAGAGGTTTACAGATTTCCCCACACTGTACACATTAAACGTGGGGGACAGGAAGTGTTTATGGCGTCATGCGTGTACTCGCTAAACAAATACAGTCCAGAACTTTGGCTAGTGGGGGTCAGGGCAAACATTTGTGCCAAGGAGAGGCCAGAGATTGAACACCCTTTAAAGTCTGCTGTTTGGGAAGAGATACACTATATTGCCAAAAGTATTTTGCCACCTGCCTTGACTCGCATATGAATTTGAAGTGCCATCCCATTCCTAACCCATAGGGTTCAATATAATGTCGGTCCACCTTTTGCAGCTATTACAGCTTCAACTCTTATGGGAAGGCTGTCCACAAGGTTGCTGAGTGTGTATATAGGA
This sequence comes from Entelurus aequoreus, assembly GCF_033978785.1. NCBI lineage: Eukaryota > Metazoa > Chordata > Actinopteri > Syngnathiformes > Syngnathidae > Entelurus > Entelurus aequoreus. The sequence goes on along the minus strand of NC_084746.1, from coordinate 43,231,595 downwards.
ATTATCGACCATTCTTCCAAAAGTGCATCGGTGAGGTTACACACTGATGTTGGTCGAGAAGGCCTGGCTTTCAGTCTCCGTTCTGATTGATCTCAAAGGTGTTCTATCGGGTTCAGGTCAGGACTCTGTGCAGGCCAGTCAAGTTCATCCACGCCAAACTCTGTCATCCATGTCTTTATGGACATTGCTTTGTGTACTGGTGCACAGTCATGTTGGAAGAGGAAGGGGCCCACTCCAAACTGTTCCCGCAAGGTTGGGAGCATGGAATTGTCCAAAATGTTATACTCCATATAACTCCATAATACTCCAACAGGCTCCTTCAGCTTCGTTCTCACAGTGTTCGATTCAAGAACTCCTTCATTCCGCACGCCATCCAGCTGTATAATCACTCGCCATACAGCAATAGAAGACATCTGTCTATTACATGACACCTTCTATGTTAGCTACCTCTCTTTGTTTATAATGTATATATTTTGCTGGATCTACTCTCTATTTTATGCTGCAGCTGTTACATATACTGTAATATTGTACATGGTAATTGTTAAAAATTGTATATTCTATATAAAAATATAATATAATTGCTAGAATAATCATGTATATATTATCACACAACTTTAGTATGCTTAAAGTCCGTTGCTATAGTTATTAGCTATTGTGCTTTTTCTATCTGCGCAATGACAAAAACTTCTTGTCTGAGGGGTGGCCTCAGCTGCAGATGTTATCTTTGTTTTAGCCCGCTAACAGCCAAGGACTTCAAGGACCTCAACGAAGATAAGACGACAGCACGCAGACGAAGCGGAGACCAGGCGGAATCACAAGGCCCCAGCACATTCCGTCACGTATTGTGCGTACTGGAGCTGCTTTGCATGATATGTGTGACCACTCCTTTTAGAGGCGGCCTCAGTGATGTCGACTGGGGAACTCCTGAATAAATAGAGGGACGCGGGAGCTGTACCTTAGAGCGTAGGGCGAGACTGTGACTAAGCGTGCAGCTCCATGCGTTCTCCTCATGAGCTAAATTGAACTCTGTCTCTGCATGATTCCTTGCTTCTTGTCTGTTTAATAGATGTCATCAGTGTTTGAACCTAACAATAATATAATATATCAATATACATCATATACTGTATATATAATATGTAAATGTTACATATATGTTATATTTTATATTGCTACTATGGTAAAATTTTTTTGTCTACTTTATACCTGCATTATCCTTTGTAACTGAGTTACTGTGTGGAACAATTTCCCTTGTGGATCATTAAAGTTTGTCTAAGCCTAAATCTAACTTTTGGTATCCTGGAGCATTCAAAGTTCCTTTCACTGGAACTAAGGGGCCAAGCCCAACTCCTGAAAAACAACCCCACACCATAATTCCTCCTCCACCAAATTTCATATCTCCATACCTAAGTGCTTGATTTTATACACCTAGGACACCTGATTCTGATCATTTGGATGGGTGGCCAAATACTTTTGGCAATATAGTGTAATTGAACTCAAACAGGGAAACAGAAGCAATCATAATATTAGGAATGAAAACGGTGTTCGAGACACGTAAATAATGAGGACAATAATGCAGTCTTTTGGTCATGTGATGTGTCAGGATAAAGTAAATTCATGTAATTGTAAAATGAGCAAATATTTGCTGATTGTGTATAATTGTGTCCTGCCCCTAAAAAAACAATACATGTTAGCCTCCTTCCAGGAAGAAGACTCCATTTCAGTGGTCGGATGCAAACGTGCCTTGAGCTTACTCATGAAGATTGTTTGTGTTTGACTTTCTGACCGACATGATTAGGGAAGAAATGAAAAGAAGGAGAAAATGTCTAAAAGCCCCAGCTACCTTCTCTTCCAGGCTGGAGTCTTTAAACATCAGTGAGAAAGGCTTGATATGCTCTCTTCTCAACTTATCGCCACTCCGTAAGTCGATGGCGCTCTCTATTCGCGTGTTAATTTCCTCAGGACCAGAGTGGACATGCAAAGCTTGTGCGAGATGATTTGGAAGCAGATTTATCGAATTTCTCGTTAGGGCAGCCAGAGTCTAGGGGGAAAGCACATGCACATAGAATGAACCTGCTGCTGCTTGCCCCCCCTTTATTCGCATTCAACACCAAACACAAGGGCACAAAAACAACACGCCACATGAGGGAGGGACCACCAGAATGCAACCTTGGTCCTCATGCGCCTGCCTCGGCCTCGCGTCCGGTTAGTGCTCACAAGCACACACAATCCCACGCGGTCATGCACGCAATCGCACACACAATCATGTTTACTAATGCACACGTGGTGCAGACAAGGATACACAATGACAATGAGATTGGTGCAGACCAGTGTTTTTCAACCACTGCGCCGCGTGAAATACAGTCTGGTGTGCCGTGGGAGATTATGTTGTTTCACCAAATTCGGTTAAAAATATGTTTTGCAAACCAGTAATTATAATACCCAAATGTGTCATTGTTGAGTGTCTGCACTGTCTACAGGGTTCGCACACCTTTTCCATGGCCAAATTCAAGCACTTTTTCAAGATCAATTTTCCAATTTTTCCAGCACCTTCAAAAAGGCGAAAACCAGTGTGAATCAATCCATAGCCTTGTCGTTTGAGGTCACCAAATGCTGTCTGTAAGAAAAATACGGAAAATCTGCTAAACCCTAAGCCTAACATTGAACCAGCAGTTATCATTAACTGAATGGGGTATAGAAAAGGAAGCGGTGTTTCTATAGACTATTCAATGTCATTGGTGTTTGCAAACTTTGTTTACTTGCTTGTTTGTATCATCATCATCATTCACGTATACATCATTCCTTACAAGAAATAACATTAATTATTATTGTTTACTTGTTTGTTTGTACCATAATTCATGTAGACATCATTCCTTACAAGAAATAACATTATTGTTTACTTGTTTGTTTGCATCATAATTAGAGATGTCCGATAATATCGGACTGCCGATATTATCGGCCCATAAATGCTTTAAAATGTAATATCGGAAATGATCGGTATTGGTTTCAAAATTATCGGTATCGGTTTCAAAAAGTAAAATGTATGACTTTTTAAAACGCCGCTGTGTACACGGACGTAGGGAGAAGAACAGAGCGCCAATAAACCAATAAAGCGCCGGCCCAGTCACATAATATCTACGGCTTTTCACACACACAAGTGAATGCAAGTCATACTTGGTCAACAGCCATACAGGTCACACTGAGGGTGACCATATAAACAACTTTAACACTGTCACAAATATGCGCCACACTGTGAACCCACACCAAACAAGAATGACAAACACATTTCGGGAGAACATCCGCACCATAACACAACATAAACACAACAGAACAAATACCCAGAACCCCTTGCAGCACTAACTCTTCCGGGACGCTACAATATACACCCCCCACCTCAACCTCCTCATGCTCTCAAGTCCCAAATTTCAAGCTGCTGTTTTGAGGCATGTTAAAAAAAGTAATGCACTTTGTGACTTCAATAATAAATATGGCAGTGCCTTGTTGGCATTTTTTTCCATAACTTGAGTTGATTTATTTTGGAAAACCTTGTTACAATGTTTAATGCATCCAGCGGGGCATCACAACCAAATTAGGCATAATAATGGGTTAATTCGACGACTGTATATATCGGTATCGGTTGATATCGGAATCGGTAATTAAGAGTTGTACAATATCGGAATATCAAATATCGGAAAAAATGCCATTATCGGACATCTCTAATCATGCATACATCATGTTCATTAAAACAACAACCTCCTGGCATGATGGACCGGTGCACCACTGTCCTCTTGGGGGCGACACAGAGCCCTTTATATGGCTCTGGCATGACAACAACCTAATGTAAGGGCTCGTGCAAAGCCAACAGATCAAGCGTGTAGCTTTCATTTTCAAGAAAACTTATTTAATTTCTTTCCATCTTATAATTAGCCTATTGAGTCAGACTGCCGAGAAATATGATGAACATTTCCAAGCATTTACAAGCACTTCACCCAAAATGTAAGCATTTTTCAAACCTTGAAAACACAACATTAAAACCCAAGCATTTTCAAGGTTTTTAAGCACCCGGACGAACCCTGTGTCTAGAGCTCGGCAGCGTAACCATGTAATACTCTTCCATATCAGTAGGTGGCAGTAGGTAGCTAATTGCTTTGTAGATGTTTGTCGTGATGGCAATATGCAGACGACAGCAGGAGGCAGTGTGCAAGTAAAAAGGTATCCAACGCTTAAACCAAAAATAAACAAAAAGGCGAGTGCCGCTAAGAAAAGCCATTGAAGCTTAGGGATGGTTATGCAAAATGAAACTAAAACTGAACTCGCTGCAAAGTAAACAAAAACAGAATGCTGGACGACAGCAAAGACTTACAGAGTGTGGAGCAGACGGCGTCCACAAAGTACATCCATACATGACATGACAATCAACAATGTCCCCACAATGAAGGATAGCGTCCGCACAACTTAAATAGTCTTGATTGCGAAAACAAAGCGGGTGCGGGGAATAGCGTTCAAGGAAGACATGAAACTGCTACAGGAAAATACCAACAAAACGGGAAAAGCCACCAAAAATAGGAGCGCAAGATAAGAACTAAAACACTACACACAGGAAAACACCAAAAACTTCAAAATAAGTTACGGCGTGATGTGACAGGTCGTGACAGTACACCTACTTTGAGACAAGAGCTATAGTGATGCATGCTTGGTTATGGTTTAAATTCATATCCAACAATTGCGAGAACGACTTTTTATTGTCAATATTGGCTGCTGAGTTTCATTTTTTAACGTTTTCTGCTGGTGGTGTGCCTCGGGATTTTTTCAATGAAAAAAATGTGCCTTGGCTCAGAAAAGTTTGAAAAACACTGGTGCAGACAACGATACATAATGTTACACAATTACAAATAATGGAGCAGACAATGATACACAATCACACATAACGATGACCATGGCTGTAACTATCGTTGAGGACACCGAGGTCATGTCCTCTGTATTTTTTTTAGAAGAAGATGATAGGACTGATGGCAAAAATACTTCATGCGCTGTACATCACATTGCGGTAGATCATCTGCTCTGAATATACGATCTTTGGTCATGCACCGCTGAACCTGCTACAACTCCAGACAACAACGTAACACAATGAAGTCCACCTTTACTTTAAACATAATCCAATCCAAAGTGTGCTGTCAACATAACGTTAACATGAAATTATGCTGATGTCACTAATGTTGGTTTCGCCTGAATGAAATCGATGTGAATCGCTGTCGGTATAATAATGTCATGTCAGTCAGGTGCCACCCCGCCCTAGGTGCAGAACACACGCTGTGCTATCCGTGAGGGGTTGGCGTGAAGAAGCGCGTGTCAAATGTAAATTGTTGAATGACAAGGCACTTTATATGACATTTTAACTATTAATATTATATTAAATGTAATTTCTCCCATAACTTCTGTTGTGACGCGTGTGACTAGGACATTCACTGCAAAGCAGAAGGTCATAAGTTGTAGTCCATGTTGAGGTTTAGGTAAAGATCCCAAATGTATGTTTTAATGATTTTGAAATTGTTTAATACACTTAACTTTAGTATAGTAATTAAAAAAAACGGATTGTTCATTGTGTTGCTCAAGGTAATATTATTTTAATGGTGCTGGGAAAAAAAAACATGATTTCAGCCTTTCAAAGCTCCTCTTGGGCGTCTTTGTCAAATCCTGGTTATGGCCCTGATGGAGACCATGGGTGTCAAACCTGTTTTCATTGAGGGCCACATTGCAGTTATGGTTGCCCTCAGAGGGCCGCTTGTAACATTGAATAATATACACTACCGTTCAAAAGTTTGGGGTCACATTGAAATGTCCTTATTTTTGAAGGAAAAGCACTGTACTTTTCAATGAAGATAACTTTAAACTAGTCTTAACTTTAAAGAAATACACTTTATACATTGCTAATGTGGTAAATGACTATTCTAGCTGCAAATGTCTGGTTTTTGGTGCAATATCTACATAGGTGTATAGAGGCCCATTTCCAGCAACTATCACTCCAGTGTTCTAATGGTACAATGTGTTTGCTCATTGGCTCAGAAGGCTAATTGATGATTAGAAAACCCTTGTGCAATCATGTTCACACATCTGAAAACAGTATAGCTCGTTACAGAAGCTACAAAACTGACCTTCCTTTGAGCAGATTGAGTTTCTGGAGCATCACATTTGTAGGGTCAATTAAACGCTCAAAATGGCCAAAAAAAGAGAACTTTCATCTGAAACTCGACAGTCTATTCTTGTTCTTAGAAATGAAGGCTATTCCACAAAATTGTTTGGGTGACTCCAAACTTTTGAACCATTTCAACATTCAAACTTTTCTTACATTCATTCTACACTCCATCAGCATTTCAATTCAGCTTTAGCATTGAAGCATTCACACACAACTTTTTCAGCAATTGCTTCATCTAGTTGCCTATGCATTTGATTAATATATATATTTTTACGTATGTTGTAAAAAAAAAAAAAAATCTTTAGATTTTACTATAAAAAAAACTGACAGCCGCAGTTGCCAGAATTTTACTGTACATTTTGCAGTTTCTTTTTACGGTTAAATTCATGCAACAAAGCTGACAGTTTTTTTTAAACCATAACATTTACTATAGTTTATTATTATATATATTTTTAAATATATTACTGTGTATGAAAAACAGTTCCAATTTTTTCTACGGCAAAAAACTGGCAGCTCAGTCGCCGGAATTTTACCATAGTCTTATGTCATTTTACAGTGTACAATTTGATGGATAACTTGCTTTGAAATCATAAGTCAAGCAGATATTTATTTTTATCTTAACAAAAAATGTTTTAGAATGTATAATATAATATTTTGTTGTATTATTATTTTCAGGCTATAGCGAGCCTCATAAATTTGATGTGTCGGGCCAAATCTGGTCCCCGGGCCTTGAGTTTGACACATGCGCTGTAATCGTACATGATGATACACAATCACACAAAATGGTGCAGCCAATGTAACACAATCATTGCCAATGGTGCAGACGACAACAGACAATCACAAAATATGGTGCAGACATTGATAAAAAATCATACAGAATGGTGCAGACGATAATACGTACATAGTTATGAAAAATGATACACAATCACACAAAATGGTGCCAACAATGTTACACAATGGTATACAATCACATAGAATGGTGCAGACAATGATACGCAATCACACAAAATCGTTCAAACAGTGATAAAAAATCCCTAAATGTGGTGCTGATAATGATACACAATCACACAGAATGGTGCAGACAATGATACACGCTCACACACAATGGTAGTCGGAGTAGTAGAGAATGAAGTAGTAGTAGAAAATGAAGTATAAGAGCTCAGATCCCCACCAAGGCGCATGGTTTTTGTTTGCTACTTTTTGTGCCTGTCAAGGTTCTCGCTCTCTAAAATACCTTAATCTTTTTTTCTTTTTTTACGGCTGCCGTCTCCATCTCCGGGGTCCAAACGACACGGGTTGTCATGGTGACAACAGGAAGACATAAGGAGGTAAGTCATTCAACTTGACAACCAGGGAGCTTGATCGCCATGATTGATGTCATCAACAAGACCATCAGCAGGTGTCTTCAAGCTCTGTGTAGTAGTGAGGACCAATTTCCTCCATGACATTAACAACCTTCACAGAGCCTTTCAAGTCATGATGCTGTTCTGTGTGTGTGTGTGTGTGTGTGTGTGTGTGTGTGTGTGTGTGTGTGTTCTGGCAATGCTTACTTAATGGGGACATCGCTCTGTTTACACAGTCACTTTTAGGGGACCTCTGACGGTATGGGGACAAAAAAACAGGTCCCCTAAAGGGAAACCTTTTTAAATGACAGTCAGATACTTGATACTTGTCCCGCCGCCGGCCGCGCAAGTCCCGCAAGTACAAAAACGAGAGAGGCTAAACTTCCCACCTACTTTACCCTCTTTTGATTTTGTACTTAGACAAAAAAAGGAGAAAAAGGCTGGGATTTTTTCTAAGTACATGAGTACTTTTTTTTTCTTCCATCCTTCTATATATGGTAGTTGGAGTTGCAGACAACTTCATTACTGCTAAATAGCAGTTTTCAGTAATGTCACAGAAGATGCAGGATTTGCTTTAATTTAACATTTAAGTGGTGAAACGTCCTATAAGAGGACAGCTGTAGTGCTGTATTCTGAGGATCATGTCATATTTAATTTGAACTTTTTGTATTTTTTTGAATTTTTTTTTTTTTAAATGGTCCTCAGTAGTCATGTACAAATTTGTGTGAATTATGCAAAATTATAAAAATTTGGTGCCCATGAACCATATTAACTCTTTTTCCCCAGGGTCCCCAGTAAGAATGATCAGCACATTACTTCATCAATCCAGAGATTTAAAGGCCTACTGAAACCCACTACTACCGACCACGCAGTCTGATAGTTTATACATCAATGATGAAATCTTAACATTATAACACATGCCAATACGGCCGGGTTAACTTATAAAGTGACATTTTAAATTTGCCGCTAAACTTCCGGTTCGAAACGCCTCTGAGGATGACGTATGCGCGTGACGTAGCCCGGCGAACACGGGTATGCCTTCCACATTGAAGCCAATACGAAAAAGCTCTGTTTTCATTTCATAATTCCACAGTATTCTGGACATCTGTGTTTGTGAATCTGTTGCAATCATGTTCATTGCATTATGGAGAAGGAAGCTGAGCAAGCAAAGAAGAAAGTTGTCGGTGCGAAATGGACGTATTTTTCGAACGTAGTCAGCAACAACAGTACACAGCCGGCGCTTCTTTGTTTACATTCCCGAAAGATGCAATCAAGATGGAAGAACTCGGATAACAGAGACTCTAACCAGGAGGACTTTTGACTTCGATACACAGACGCCTGTAGAGAACTGGGACAACACAGACTCTTACCAGGATTACTTTGATTTGGATGACAAAGACGCAGACGTGCTACTGTGAGTATGCAGCTTTGGCTTCTAAACATTTGATCGCTTGACCGTATGTGCGCAACTTTTTTTTGCGTATGTACGTAACTTTTTTTAAATATATAAGCTTTATGAACCTTGGGTTAGGTGAACGGTCTTTTGGGCTGAGTGATTGTGTGTGTTGATCAGGTGTTTGAATTGTATTGGTGTATTCTATGGAGCTAGGAGCTAGCAGAGGAGCTAGGAGCTAGCATAACAAACACGCAGGTGTTTTTATGCAGGATTAATTTGTGGCATATTAAATATAAGCCTGGTTGTGTTGTGGCTAATAGAGTAAATATATGTCTTGTGTTTATTTACTGTTGTAGTCATTCCCAGCTGAATATCAGGTACCGTGAGTATGCAGCCTTGGCTGCTAAACATTTGATAGCTTGACCGTATGTGCGCGTCACGTACGTAACTTTTTAAAAATATATAAGCTTTATGAACCTTGGGTTAGGTGAACAGTCTTTTGGGCTGAGTGATTGTGTGTGTTGATCAGGTGTTTGAATTGTATTGGCGTGTTCTATGGAGCTAGGAGCTAGCAGAGGAGCTAGGAGCTAGCGTAACAAACACGCAGGTGTTTTTATGCAGGATTAATTTGTGGCATATTAAATATAAGCCTGGTTGTGTTGTGGCTAATAGAGTATATATATGTCTTGTGTTTATTTACTGTTGTAGTCATTCCCAGCTGAATATCAGGTCACCCCCGGCTCTCACAGCATCTTCCCTATCTGAATAGCTTCAACTCCCCACTAGTCCTTCACTTGCACTTTACTCATCCACAAATCTTTCATCCTCGCTCAAATTAATGGGGAAATCGTCGCTTTCTCGGTCCGAATCTCTCTCACTTCATGCGGCCATCATTGTAAACAATAGGGAACTTTGCGTATATGTTCAACTGACTACGTCACGCTACTTCCGGTAGGGGCAAGCCTTTTTTTTATCAGATACCAAAAGTTGCAATCTTTATCGTCGTTGTTCTATACTAAATCCTTTCAGCAAAAATATGGCAATATCGCGAAATGATCAAGTATGACACATAGAATAGATCTGCTATCCCCGTTTAAATAAAAAAAATTCATTTCAGTAGGCCTTTAAAGACGTGTATGAGCTAACTGGGCAGTGGCCATTTTATCCAAAAAAATGTTATGCCTCCACAACCTGTAGAAAGGGTGGTCCCCACAAGTGATGATCAAAAACTTGGTTCCCATTCCAAATGATAACCAGTATGTGTGTGTGTGAGAAACTTTCACCTTGCATCACACTGGAAAAAAACCCCTCGTTCGTCAAAAAGAACATCTTTGTTCTGAACCACAATAAACCGTGTGCCCTGTATGGCAGACTGGAGGCCCCACAATTAAATGTGGAAAGAGCGCCAAACACTCGAAGTGCGGCCGCTCTTCAGCCTCTTCACGACAGCGCCGAGTGGCCCTCATTGTTGACACAAGACACACGTGCGTGGGAGTGGAGCGTGTCAGTGTCCAAAGTGTGTCACAGCCTCAGATTGGACCAGTGTCCACGTGCACACACTATTTTTTTCAACAACACAACAACGCTGGTGTAAAAAACAAAAACACACATTGTCCACTGCATGCAACAACAACAGGTGGCGCTATAATGTAAAAAAATAACATTAAATAAAGGTTATAAATATATTTGATTGAAGTTAATAAGTATTTGACGCCTACCAGTCAGCAAGCATTGATTGACCTCACAGAGCGATTATGTGTCCATAATAGGGGTGTAATGGTAGGTGTATTTGTATTGAACCTTTTCGGTAAGGGGCTTCGATTCGGTTCGAAGGTGTACCGAACGAGTTTCCACACGAACATATTAAGTAGCCGCCTCCGCTTCCTTCTGCCTGTCTCTGTCAGTACACAGCACCCAGCATTGTCCCACCCACACAACCATCTGATTGGTTACAAACAGAGCGGTAACAGCCAATCAGCAGTGCGTATTCAGAGCGGTAACAGCCAATCAGCAGTGCGTATTCAGAGCGCATGTAGTCAGTGCTTAGCGTTTAGCAGGTAAGCATCAGGCAGCGGACTCTCCCCAAATTATAATAAACATCTCCCAGTCAACTACTAGTAACATCACTAAGAGCCCGTTGACCTTCTAGAAATATAAAGGCAGTTCAGCTCGCTCGCAGTCCTGGCTTGAGGTGAAGGTTAATTAGCTTTTAGCATAACATTAGCTCATTTTGCGGTGTGTGTTTGTGTGTGTGTGTGTGTTACGGACAGCAAAGCCCTGTCTGTGTTATTTCACTTTACCTTTTTCTGTGTTGATTGAGCTGTGTTGAAGCAGAAAATAAGGACATTATGTTAAATGAAGAGTTTCTGTCTCTGATAGTTGATATAATAATGTAACTGCATCATTAAGCCTACATGAACTCCATTGTGTTTAGGGATGAATAGTCTCTCCTATTGCTATTGTACCATTTTTTCAGCTATAGTTACATTAATCATTAGTAATGGAGCAGCCTAGTTTTGAATGGCAGGGTCCCTGCTGTCACAGGTTGATAAAAATATAACATTTACGTAAAAAAAATCCACTACAGGCTTCCCAAATGCTGCAATAAATTAAGCATGATTAGTTGACTTGAAACTGTTTAATGTTGCACTTTTTATATGTAGAAGAAACGTTTTGTCATTGTATTTAATCTGAGCAACACCTTGAAGCAGTTTAATGTTGATTAACGTGGGCAGAATTATTATAGAGTTCCCAATGTTAAAAGGATAAAGCCATTGTTTACAAATTTGGTAAATAAATAACCAAAAAATTTATATTTTGTTGTTTTCTCACTGTATAGAAAATGAACCGAACGGTGACCTCTAAATCGAGGTACGTACTGAACCGAAATTTTGTGTGCCGTTACACCCCAAGTCCATAAAAAACACAAATGAGTACTGTTCCTTTAAGAAAGTACCAGCTCAGTGCCTTGTGGTTAGAGTGTCTGTCCTGAGATCGGTAGGTCGTGAGTTAAAACCCCGGCCGAGCGATACCAAAGACTATAAAAATGTGACCCATTAGCACTCAGCATCAAAGGTTGGAATCAGGGGTTAAATCAACAAAATGATTCCCGGGCGCGGCCACCGCTGCTGCTCGCTGCTCCCCTCACCTCCCAGGGGGTGAACAAGGGGATGGGTCAAATGCAGAGGATAATTTCACCACACCTAGTGTGTGTGTGACTATCACTGGTACTTATGTATTATGTGCATAAAATATATACACATAAGTTGTCAGGGCAGGGGGGTCGCAGCTTACTGTGGGGTTGGTTCTCCCGGGATGCAGACGGACCACTCCGGACAAGGCGTGCAGGTAGGAACATGATTTATTTGTCGAAATCAAACAAGTACACAAAATGGAAAACAAGCAAGTGGAAGAACGTGCCGATCGCACTGGACGCTAAAGCTAACACTTGGCATAGACTAGAGATAAGGAATACTCACGTAACTGTGGCAAGAAGCAAACAATGAAGCCAGACTGAGCGTGGCGAGCAAGGTGAATAAATAGCTCTCTGATTAGTGGTTGACAGCAGCTGAGCGTGCCGACCACTAACCAGAGGCAAGTGAACCCAATTAATCCCCATGGAAACTAAAACAAACCCAGAGGTACACAAACAGGAACTGAGGGAGTCCAAAACTAACAGAACATAACAAAACATAAGTAATAAACTGGTAATGGAAACATCCATATTTCAAAAAACCTCTCAAATATCGCAAAAACATTTTTGCGCTTTCATGAGGTGGTTTGCACCAAGAAAAATTCCTAGTTTGTGAACCCGTTCTCAAACAATGGCAATAACAATGACAATGTTATGTCAGACCCACTCGACATCCATTGCTTTCGGTCTCCCCTAGAGGGGGGGGGGGGGGGGGGGGGTTACCCACATATGCGGTCCTCTCCAAGGTTTCTCATAGTCATTCACCGACGTCCCACTGGGGTGAGTTTTTCCTTGCCCGTATGTGGGCTCTGTACCGAGGATGTCGTTGTGGCTTGTACAGCCCCTTTGAGACACTTGTGATTTAGGGCTATATAAATAAACATTGATTCTGATTCTGATTTTTGAGACGTTCCAAGTGATAAAGCTTCGCGTTTACAGTAAGTATCATCATGTCTCATCAGTCTTGTACATGTTAGTCTCAAATGAACTGTTTTTATAACTAATTGTTATTATTTAATGTTTACATTTCACCGAGAGAGGACAGTCCAAAGTTAAATTCCTGGCCCAATAGAGCTGATTCTTATATGGTTTGTTATTTTGGTATCAAAAACCTGCAACAGCAATGTGCAAAAATAATTTGTAGTGCAAGAAAACAATTAAGTTCAACAATAGAATCATTTAGATCAGGGGTGTCAAACTCAAATACAGAGGGCCACAATTTAAATCTGAACAAAGCCGCGGGCCAAGGTTGAACAAATTAAACTTTTAATAGGGACCCAAACAAGTTTTGCATTGAATATTGAACAAGCAAGGCTTATATAACTTTATAGTGACATGCAAATTCGAGTTTCAAGTAATAATAATAATTAGAAAATATCAATGGCATGTCAAATACAATTTAAATAAAAATTGAATGCCTCTTTTCTATTTGCAGCCTTCTGAGGTAAATATCAAAATTAACTTTTTCCACAAGCTAATACATTTGAAAAATAAAATAACAATGAATAAACCAACCATTCAGGACTTTAAACTGCTCAGTTTGCAACACACTGATCTAATCTGATGTTCCCAAGCCAGATACCTGGCATCTTTTCTTGGATGCTAGTTCATTAATGTCGGGGCTCAGGCTTTGAGCTGAGGCAACCTTCATTATCGAACAAAGGTGTTCATCAGTCATTATATCTCATAGTCCACCCGTACCACAGTCTTGGGGGCGTGCCTTAAAGGCACTGCCTTTAACGTCCTCTACGAGCTGTCATCACTTCCACTTTTCATCCATTCTAACAACATGCCGGCCCAGTCACAAGATATGTGCGGCTTCTGTACGCACACACACGTGAATGCAACGCACACTTGATCAACAGCGATACACGTTACACTGAGGGTGTTCTGTTGTGTTTATGTTGTGTTACGGTGCGGATGTTCTCCCCGAAATGTGTTTATCATTTTTGTTTGGTGTGGGTTCACAGTGTGGCATATATTTCTAACAGTGTTAAAGTTGTTTATACGGCCACCCTCAGTGTAACCTGTATCGCTGTTGATCAAGTATGTGTTGCATTCACTTGTGTGTTTACGTGCAGAAGCCGCACATATTATGTGACTGGGCCAGCACTCGTTGGACTGGATGAAAAGCGGACGTGATGATTTTCGGGAGGGGCACTGAAATTTGGGAGTCTCCCGGGAGGGTTGGCAAGTATGAGAATTAGCGGTGAATGCTGTGTTACCGGCGGGCCAGCTGTAGTGTTAATTTGATATCGCCTCAAGGGCCAAGTGAATTTACACGGCGGGCCAAATTTGGCCCGCGGGCCAGAGTTTGACACCCATGATTTAGATGTTTACAAAATTAACACATTCAATTGTACAAAAACAAACGGAATTAAATAAAACATTAAGCCAGGGGTGTCCAAACTTTTTCCACTGAGGGCCGCACACGGAAAAATTAAAGCATGTGGGGGCCATTTTGATATTTTTCATTTTCAAACCATAACAAAATATATGGATTTTTTATTTATTTTACCTTTAGGGGTCCCGGGGACCATAAAGGGTCTCAGTCATTCAAATGTTAAAAATAAATCAGATTATTATTTTTTTTTAATTATTTAACGCTTACAGTAAATCTCTATATCAACTTCAAGTTGATATAAAGTAATACAAATTAAAAAAAATGTTTTAAGGCTTTTCTGTCAAAAACAACTTAGTTTTTTTTATAGTAAAACTGAAATATGCAGTATTTAGTAATTAGAGCCCTAAAAGATCAATAATGCAAGACACCATTGATTTTAATTTTTTCATATTTTTGAGTAATCACAGTGAAAAGATAAATAAAAAATCACTAAATATATTTGGGATCCAAAAGGTGCCCCACTCATAAAGTGATACATTTTTATTAGGTTTTTCTTTTACTTTCAACACTTAAGTTACGAGATCAACTTCAGATATATCTGTCGATTTTATGCTGGAACAATTATTTTGTTTGTTTTATGCGCTTTTGTCAAAGAAAACTTTGATGTTTTTATATGGCTACTACACAATATATGCAATATTTACCACATAAAACATTTTAAAGTGAAATATTTGAAGTAATTGGAGCCCTGAAAATAATTCATTATAACATGGATTTTTTTGTCATTATTATTTTTTTTTGAGCAATGGCAAAAAAGGAAAAATAAAGAAAGACAAAAGAAAAAAAAACAGCCTGCATGGCAGCTTTTGTGTCAACATTGCAACTTTTTCTCGTTATATTTCTCCTCATTCCACTTTTTTTAATGTTCTTTTTTATTTTTACAATAGTATTTCCAGAATGTGTGGCGGGCCGGTAAACAATTAGCTGCGGGCCGCAAATGGCCCCCGGGCCGCACTTTGGACACCCCTGCATTAAGCAAACACTTAAATAATATTAATGAACAGTTACCTGCAACAATGTAACAACAATGGTTTAAATGTAAATGTAAAGATGTTATGTAAATACATTTGATATCGAAATATTTAGTTGTTTTTTTTTAACATTTACTATGTGTGCTGTCTCAGAGTGATCTGTGATCACGTTTACACAGAACTTTTGACGAATAACCCAGCTAAACATTTTGGTTCCCAGAATGTAGTGATTACGTTCGCCTTTTCGGGCGATTAACGTTACCTAATGGGTGCATTTGGGTTGCTTTTTGGTTCCATATTGGTGCAAACGGCCACATTACGTTCGTTGAATGTTACCGAATTTTCTGCGATGCTAATGTACTTTCAGTCTGCATATTAATTTCATACCAAATGGAAGAGGGAAGTTTGTCAAACATGAAAGAATACAGTACAAACTGCGATAAAGCCATTTTTTGAGGGTAATCGCCAATACGCTGTTATATGGAAGCGTGCACACACACACGCACACAAAGACACGCATAGACAAATACACACATTACGACACTTTTTTCGCCACACAGCAGAGTGTTGATTGTGCCGTAACAACAATCTTTTGTACCAAAATAACACTTCACTTTGCATTGATTAAAGCAAGCTATAACAGACTGAACAACAACACATAACTTCAACTACTTCAACCTTAACACCCTCCCCCCCACCCACACTGTGACGACAATGCCAGATGAAGTACAAACGATAAAACATTAAATATTAAGAGTATGTGAGTTTGACTCCTTCCTTGTTTACTCTCTTGTTGACTTCCTTAAACGTTTTGTGATCAATCAGAAATATCAAGCAGCTAATATACGCCAAACATGGAGAAGTGTGGAGAGTGTTTTGCATATATTACCCATCATGCCCTATAATGGATTTATATATGTGTAATTTCCAATTATATATACATGTTTTATAAAGTCCACTAAGGTTAGTGAGCAGGATGTGTGTTATGTGCTACCTACCGTATGTTGACTTTATTTGTTGGTTATAGTTTATTTACACCATGAGTGGGGAAAATTGTCTGGATTGAGTCATTTATATCTATGCTGTACACTTCAAATTAGTTTATGAACTTGTGGTTGCTAACCTTTAATTCCAATGATCATCACAATAACGCAGTTAAGTCTATCTGATATAATTTTTAAGAAATTTCCAGTCTTTGATTTTAGACAAAAACAAACACACCGCGGGTCATTTTTATTAGAAGCTTGTGATGTTTCGCGAGCCACACTGGAGACTCCAGTGGGCCATAGTGTGAACATCCATGAACTAAAATTAAAACAATGTACTGTAAATAAACCTGTGCTCTTGGGGGCCCTCTAGTGGCCGCGGGGCCTTAAGCAGCTGCTTGGTTCGCTTATGCCTTAGGCCGGGTTTCAAGTACAAGAAACTACAAGTACACTAATACAAACAAGTACATCAACTACAAGAAACTAAAAACTACAATAAACTACTACACGTGCTACATAAGAGCTGTTTTTTCTTTGTAACAGAGTACACACTACCACCTACTCAGTGGCCTAGTGGTTAGAGTGTCCGTCCTGAGATCGGTAGGTTGTGAGTTCAAACCCCGGCCGAGTCATACCAAAGACTATAAAAATGGGACCCATTACCTCCCTCAGCATCAAGGGTTGGAATTGGGGGTTAAATCACCAAAAATGATTCCCGGGCGCGGCCACCGCTGCTGCCCACTGCTCCCCTCACCTCCCAGGGGGTGATCAAGGGGGATGGGTCAATGCAGAGAATAATTTCGCCACACCGAGTGTGTGTGTGACAATCATCGGTACTTTAACTTTAACAAGTATGGAGGCATTAAACCTAAAAGAGCTCAATAAATGATAGTCAGCCAATGCGTGTATCTTAATGAAGATAAGTCTGATTTCATATACAGTTGACAGTGGTGGCTGAGACAATGACAGCAAGTAACAAATCTTAGTGTGGAATGAAAACAGTGTCCAAGGACTGGAGGCCTTCAAATGAAGCACTAAAATAAAGCATGTATCCATCATCAATTACAGGCAAGATAGTCACTGTCAACAATTTCTTTCTGACCTTAAGAGAGAAGCAGTTTTTATTTCTAAATAAATAAACCAAGCTTTACCCTAAGCTTAGAGACCAAGTTGTTAACATGGGCTTCGAATGGAAGCTCCTGGTCAAAAGTACAACCCAAGTACTTGTCATTTAAAACCTGCTCTATAGGGTGTATTTTTGATGTTACAATACTGGGAATGTTTTTAGGTAGCACCCTTGAATGAGAGAGCTGCGCTTGCTTTTATCTGTATTTAAAACCAATTTAAGATCAAATACGATGACATCAATCACACCTTGTAAAAACTCAAAAGCCTGAGTGATGAAGGTTGAACAGCATTAATTAATGTTGTTATCTGCATAAAAATGGTACATTGCATTTGACAAATTGTTACAAAGGTTATTTATGTGGATAGAAAATAAAATGGGCACCAGCACTGAGCCTTGCGGAACTCCTTTAGTAATGTCCAGTAATGAATGGGTCGCCCCAGCCACCCGTAAACATTGTGTTCTGCTGGAAAGATAGTTTGTGAACCAAGCAGCTGAATATTTAGACAAGCCAATGTGATGAAGGACTTGAATTAACAGACTGTCAAATGCTTTTGACAAATCAATAAAAAGAGCGACACGATATATCTTCCCGTCAAGAGCCTCGATTAAATCATCGAGGACCTTAAGAGCAGCTGTAATAGTACTATGCTGTTTTCTAAAACCGGATTGAAACGCAGATAAAATATTGTTTGATTCTAACAAATCCTTTAGCTGGTTACTGATGATCGTCTCAAACAATTTGGCTAAAATGCATAATTTAGAAATTGGTCTGTAATTATTTATATTTGTGGGTTCACCCCTTTTAGCAGTGAGCAGAACAAAAGCAGATTTTCAGATTTTTGGAATGCTTTTACTTGTCAGACTTAGGTTAAAAAATATGTGAGAGAGGCTCAGCAACAAAATCAGCAGCCAATTTTAAGAAAGAAGGTTCAGTCTGGTCAGGTCCTGCTGCTTTACTTGTGCCTAGGCTTTTTAGATACCGATACAGGTGTGAACTCAGATGTGCGGTTGCTGGGTCTATTTACAGCCTGAAGTATATTTGGCATTCTAGCATTAGTCACACCAACATTTGACAATTGAGGATATAGCTGTCTTATCAGACAAAGTACCAGATTGAGTTCAATTCAATTCAATTATTTATTTATTTCGTACTTGGATGTGTACATTTCAACAACATTTCAACAATCTCACATACCTTACTGCATTCAATACACAGCCATGTCGAAAAGGAACAGGATGAAGAAAATCTTATATTTCCTGCCCCTTCGCACAAAAGAAACATTTTCTTGGTATCTCTTTGCCGGTAGTGCATTAGAACATCCAATGCAACAAATCAATACAAAACAATATATCACATATGCACACACAGGCACCCACACCCACACGCACCCACCCACCAGGGGCGTAGACTCTAGAGTAGTAAAAAAGGCTACAGGACATGTATGACCCAGTTGACAAGAAAAGTTATTGTTGCCTAAAAACTACAAGTTTGTACCCCTACCCAGTGCACACACTCATAGAAATTAATAGAACAAACAATCAATGAAAAGAATAAACAAGCAAGATAAGTTGAACAAAAAATAAATAAACAAAACAAAAACTGAAAAAATAAGGCAATCACTCAAACCAAACAAACTGAAAAAGAACAAGGCAATCATCCAAACCAAACAAACTGAAAAAGAATAAGGTAATCATTCAAACCAAACAAAACTGAATAGAACAAGGCTATCATAACAAGGTATCATTCAAACCAAACAAAGCTAAGAACAATGTGATCATTCAACCAAGGATCCATAGTGCATGTCGATAAAGAAAAAAAAAATAAAAAAAAAAATGAAAGGAAAGCTAGACTATACAATACCTACAGTCATGTAGGATAATGTAAGCGTTGGTTTTTTTTTTTTGTGTGTTTATTATTATTTTTATTTTTTATTTTTATTTTTTCCCCCTTATTTTTCCCTTTGCGTCCCTTTTGTCAGTGCTCATATAACATCATAGTTCTGTTTTTAAAGACTTTTTTTAATTGAAATGTGTTTTTACATTGCTTTATTTCATTATGGAGAGAGTTCCAGAGTTTTACTCCCACCACTGATGTACACATTTGTTTTGATGTTGTTCGTGCAAGCTGATGCTTAAAGTGCCCTTTCCTTCTTCCTTCTTTTTCTATTAAAGTGAAATTTTTTTGTAGATTTGTTGGTAGCTCTTGACTACTAGCCCTGAACATAACCAATAATGTCTGCTGCTCAACTAGTTCATAGTTGGTAATTAAAGAACTTGGAAAGTAATTTGTTGTCACATGATTTAAAGAGGTTTTTATGGTTTGCCAAAACTTTTTGGGGTCATTTATATGTTTTTTGCATTAATTCAGGTACAAGTCAGACTTCTCTCTTTTAATAAGGCAAGTACATTTATTTTTAAGATGGCGATAGCTGAACCAGTCAATCCCAGTCTTTGTTTTTCGAGCCCTGGCCAAAGCAACGCCTCTCTCTTTGAGAAGGTTTCCAATTTCAGAGGAAAACCAGGGATTACATTGACCCTGAACTCTAAATTTCCAAAAGGGAGCATGTTTTTTGACTGTACGTCGGAATTCATTATACAATTATTGTAACGCTATCTCTACATCATCAATTAAAGCAACTCTGTTACACTGAAAGGCAGCTAAGTGGTATATACAACCTGGGAGGCAAATGTTTTTAGTATCTCTCTTGCGTGTAATAGTGTTTTTTGATTTTGGAAGCATGCAGTATCTTAAAGCTGCAATTGTACAATGATCACTCAAGTAATTGACAAACACCCCAGTATCAGTGTACTTATATGGAAAGTTGGTTCGGATTAGATCAAGTAAGGAACATTTTGATGGGTTTTTAGTATTGGGTCAAGTTGGGGAAGTGATTAATTGAGTTACATTTAGTGAGTTGCATACAGCTTTAAGATTGTCGGAAGAGGAAGTCAACCAATCAAAATGTAAATCACCAACCAAGAGAAGTTCACTAGCATTTAACCCACTCATAAAAGATGCAAGAGAGGCAGAGGCAGGCCTTTAACACCCTACAATTGCGAGAAGTTGGCCATGCGAGAATTCAAGCTGCAGGGCAAGGAGTTCAAATTGTTTAGTGATTGACAGTGATGATAATAAGGTAACATTAAACAGGTTTTTTATATACATGGCCACTACTCCACCTTTTCAAGGACGATCACATTGGAAGACATTATATCCATTTATAGCAATGTCCTTGTCAGAGACTGCTTTACTTAGCCAACTTTCTGTTACAATAAGGATGTCCGATTTGGTTGTTTGAATCCAGATTTATACTATGTCTAACTTTGGCAGTAGACTCTTAATATTTGAATGAATTAAACCGAGACCTGACCTAAGTACATGACTAAATTTAATCTAATTTAATGACTAAATTCATCTGGAATACTGATCAGGGTTTCCCACACATTCATTTATTTGTGGCGGCCCACCACGAAAGAATTACGTCCGCCACAAATAAAAAAAAATTACAAAAAAAATTTTAAAAAAATTTAAAAATTACAATTTTTTTTTTTTTTTTTTGTCCTCTCCAGCTTCTCAGGCAAATCATATAGTTGATGTAGATGCCCATATCGGCTGTTCAGATTTACTTTACAAAAGAGAAGAGTAGGATACTTCTCTTGTTGCCTTATTTGTATTTGACTTTATTAAATGTATTTATATTAGAAACACAACATGTGTATATAACAAAGGGTGCAAAGTCTGCAGGCAGTAGGAAACACATGGTTAAGTGTAGGGAGTAAAACTGATGGCAGTCTAAAGTTCAAGATTTTTGGAGCTCTTTGTTCAGTGGATCAGATGTTTGATGAAGCTCTGTGTCTATCTACCACCACTACTGTTTTCTGTTTATTTGTTACTGACTGTGGCAGGACACCTCTGCCTCTGTTTCACTTCATGTTGCTGGTAAATAATATGGTTGTAGTAGTACGCTAAAGTTAAATTATTTAATATGCACTAATTAAAGGGGGCAGAGCTTTGAGACATTTTAGCTTTTATATTTTATAAGATATATTTTTTGTAAGAACCACAATTGATAAATATATTTCAGTGAATTATTGTTCAAATCTGTATATAAATATGTACATAAAGTGTTGTAATTATATTGTAAAATGGATGGATGGACGTTTAAAACAAAACTGTTATTATTAATTAGTAAGTATAAATTTTTTGAGCCTTTTTAGAGAAAATCAAATCATTGTAGTAAATTATGCAAATTTAATTTTCATATTGCGAGGTAACCCGATGAAATCATTATTTGGCTTCACAATGTCAAAATTTGTGATTTCCGAAGAAGTAAAGCATCTATTTAACACAGAAATACACCATAAATTAAGCTGGTGAGAATGATTTGACCCACAAGAGGACATTAATAATATTTGTGTAAATTCTGCAGTTTCAAAGGACCAGGTAATTGTTATTGTGTTCGGTAGAGTTAAAGTTTTGTGGAGCATCTGGTCAGGTAGAACAACACACGCCTGCATAAGAATTGATATTCCTATAGGGCTCAAAAGGGCTTGTGATTTCGTAATGCATTGTGGGTGATGGGTAGACATTTTTGCTGGACATAAGTTTTGTTGCCATGGCTGTACTGTACCCGCGGTAATGTGGGAGAGAGCAACAAACTGAATTAAAATGGATCGTACAAAAAAAAAATTACGGGACTGCATCGAGACCAACTGTACCCTATTCCAAAGGCTCGCTACATCGAAAAATAAGTTAAATTAGTGTAATTGATCCATATGAGCACGTCCAATGGACAAGAGATTTCAGTAAGCTGCTGGCATTGTGGAAGCAAAACTTGTATATGTTTCGACAATGGAGTTGTTTTTTATATATTAATATTTCAGAATGCAAAGTCTGTTTAGGCTCATTGTCCTCCATTTAAATTGCGCGTAATCTACGACTTTCATCTCTTATATGTCCAAGATGGAGCGAGTGAGCCCAGCCTCATTTCATAAGCAGGTTTCCATGAAACAATAAACCCATTATTACCTTTAAATACATTGATCACTGTGCTACTGCTCCGAAAGTAATACTCATTAATTGTTTGTGCTTACCCAAAACTAAAAGTAAACAGACAACAGGCTTTTTTCCAAAATACTGTATGTTGTTTGTCGCCCACAGATAGCTTGTCTAGCGCTAACATCCTACTAAATGCTATGTGTGTTACAATACAGTACAAACTTACCAGTGTGAAAATGCTGTGGACACACCAACATGTACCAGTGGATGGCGTTAAAAATGACATTCGATCATCTCACTGCTACTATCCATGTAACGACGGGGTTGCATTTTACTGCGCGGATCATTCTCCCAAGATGCAGCAGGAACTCCAGAGGTGACGTGCAGGTGAGACAATGATTTATTGTCCATGAAATCATGCAAAATACAGAAAAGACTAAAAAGCGTGCCGATAGCGTGGGAGCTATGGCGAAGCTTAGCACAGGAACAGGAATTAAAGATCGTAGAAAATACTTAACGTAATGGGTTGCATGGAAGCAAGCAGCCAGACTGATTGTGGCGAGAAACCGGAATAAGTAGCTCTCTCATTAGTGCCCGGCAGCAGGTGAGTGTGCCGAACACTAATCAGAGGCAGGTGAAACCAGTCTGCACTACAGTATACCGGTATTAGTATAGTACCGCGATACTAATTAATCATTTTCGGCACGATACCGTCTCTGAAACGTACCGGTCCCACACCTTTCTGCGCCCGCGTCGAAGTCACGTTGTGACATTGCTGGTTTACGAGAAGACGAGCATGTTCGGCGGCACACAATCAGGGAGTACTTACAAGCAGATATAGTGTGTAGACAGAAAAGGGAGAACGGATGCATTTTGGTCTAAAAACTAACGATAAAGGTGAAGGTGAAGTTATAACACTGAAACACCCTTAGGTAGAGGTGCTTTAAGACATGGCTAGTGGATAAGATCTGAAGGGGGATTGTAGATAATGCATATGTTTAAGAGTTATTTCTTTATTCATAATCATGTTTGAATCAGCTCATATTTTTCCATGTATACTCTGTATACCAGTTTCTCTTTGTCTTCAGATTGCCTGTTTAGACAGGGTCGTAAACCATCAGGAATGTGAACACAACCCCCAAGTCTCTCTTCTTATCAGTGTTGAGAGGAGGGGGGGGGGGGAGATGGGGGCTTTCCTTGTGTGAAAAGAGTTGCTTTTTCCTTTGGAATGCCAGATCAACTTGGGCTACGCATTCGTATGTGTTGTTCGAGGCTGGTCTCTATTCTCAAATATTTGACAATAAATTACAAAATACCTATTCTGTGCTTGGTGGTACCTTTGAGTTCAGCTTATATGTCATGTAAGGAACTTGGGACTGACCAGCGTTTTACATCCCACTTGGAGGAACATCTGGTCAAACGCAACACTAGCTAGCAGCTAACATCCATCCGCCGTCTGCAGTGTTTTAGCTACTTCTAAATCACTAATTCCTGGTCTCCACGGCGACAAATAAAATGAGTTTCTTACAAGTATCATCCCTGCAGGACGAGGAATAGCTAAACATGCTTCACTACACACCGTAGCTCACCGGCATCAAAATGTAAACAAACGCCATTGGTGGATCTACACCTAACATCCACTGTAATGATATCAAGTACAGGCAAGTATTTAGTCGATACTACTATGATTACATCGATATTTTGGCATCATAACATCTTTTTTCGTTTAAAAAAAAATGTATATTATGTTTATAAACTCAGGAAATATGTCCCTGGACACATGAGGACTCTGAATATGACCAATGTATGATCCTGTAACTACTTGGTATCGGATTGATACCCAAATTTGTGGTATCATCCAAAACTAATGTAAAGTATCAAACAACAGAAGAATAAGTGATTACTACATTTTAACAGAAGTGTAGATAGAACATGTTAAAAGAGAAAGTAAGCAAATATTAACAGTAAATGAACAAGTATATTAATAATTAATGTTCTACCACTTGTCCCTCATAATGTTGACAAAATAATAGAATGATAAATGACACAATATGTTACTGCATACATCAGCAGACTAATTAGGAGCCTTTGTTTGTTTACTTACTACTAAAAGACAAGTTGTCCAGTATGTCCACTATTTTATTTAAGGACTTAACTGCAATAAGAAACATATGTTTAATGTACCCTTAGATTTTTTGTTAAAATAAAGCCAATAATGCAATTTTTGTGTCGTCCCCTTTATTTAGAAAAGTACCGAAAAGTACCAAAATAATTTTAGTACCGGTAACAAAATTATAGTATCGTTACAACACTAGTCTGCACCCATGGCAGCTAAAACACAAACCCAGGGGTGATGAAAACAAAACAGAGGTAGTCAAACCAACAGGACAAATCATGATCCGGGCAACGGATCCTAACAATCCAGGCTATATGCCGTCTCTTTATTAGCTACATAACCCGACTTCCTTCGGCTTTGCTTTCTCTCTGGAAATGAGAAAAATCTCACCAAATCGTTTTTTTGCCCCGAAGCGATCATGACTGTGTTTGTGGCAGTTAATGATGCTTGTTTTGAACTTGTTAAATAACATAAAACAACACTTAAGCACAAAGTCTTGTATTCAGCCATGTAAATAAGCGTTTCAGAGTCCAGCAATACCCACAACGCAATGCGTTTCCATGTCACATTTTCAAGCCCTATAGCTGATGTTTTGCTCACACTAACGCAGCCCTAAACTGAACAGCGGAACCAGCAAGGAAACGTGAAACGGAGCCGCTTCCTCGCCGGCCGGCTTGCAGCAGTGAGTGGGACTTGTGAGGAAACGCCCGAGCTGCTTTGAGGTGAAAGCGCAGTGACAGTGCGGTGCATCATGGCCGCCAACAGGCACACAGTCAAGCATGAAAGAGGTAAAGACAGGGCCAGTCAGCCGGCGCTCAGAGTTGGATCTCAGGGACTCACGGAGCGGCTCGTCTCAGAGGAAGAATCTGGTGGGTGTGATTGCAGCAGCCGGTGCTGGCAGAACAACACCAGACTATCTTTACTGCACACCTTTGACTCAATTAGTCTTATTTTCACGCCGAGGTTCACTTCTAACACTACCATACAGTGTGCAAGGAGGCTTCCCACTGAGGCACACACACCTTGTCGTGGATCCAGTGATGCTGAAAACTAAATCAGACCAACGTGAATGTAGGACGGCAACCCGCAGGACACAAACCTACCCGAGTGGGAGAGGTTCTGTCGGCAGCGGCGCCGAGCGACAACATGAAAGACACTTTAGAACTCCTTTGAGGATCCTTTCATATGCAACGACACGCCCGCACGCTGACAGGCCGCCATTGTGGCGCCGTCAAAGGAGAGACACTTTAAGAAATAAAAACGGTTAAATCAAATGTTGTTAATGTGTAACGGAGCCGCATGCGCCGCTCAGGTTAGTCAGAGTTCATACGCTCCACACGGGGAAAAAACAGCCTAATTGTCCCTTAAAAAGGAACAATGGGCCCCATTCAGCAATAGGTTCCTAACTTTTCCTCTTATCTTTCTTCCTAAGTGATTTCCTAAGAGGAGTCCATTCGAATTCATGACGTGTTCTTAAACGCCCAAATTGTTCCCACCTGCTGTTCTTAAGTTGCTGAATGCCAATAGTTAGCGCATACGTGTCTATCATAATTTGCATATAAACACGCCCTTATTTCCCCAATATCATACTTGCCAACCTTGAGACCTCCGATTCCGGGAGGTGGGGGGTGGGGTGGGGCGGGGGTGTGGTTGGGGGAGGGGGCGTTTTTGGGGGCGTGGTTAAGAGGGGAGGAGTATATTTACAGCTAGAATTCACCAACTCGAGTATTTCATATATATTTCATATATATATATATGTATATACATATATATATATATATATATATATATATATATATATATATATATATATATATATATATATATATATATATATATATATATATATATATATATGTATGAAATACTTGACTTTCAGTGAATTCTAGCTATATATATATATATATATATGTATATATGTATATATATATATATATATATATATATATATATATATATATATATATATATATATATATATATATATATATATATATATATATATATATATATATATATATATATATATATATATATATATATATATATATATTTTGTTATACATATAAATAAAAGAAATACTTGAATTTCAGTGTTCCGGAGGCTATCCAGTAGATGGCGGTATTGTCCTGTTTAAGAGTGTCACAACATTGCTGTTTACGGCAGACGAACTGCTTTACGGTAGACGAAAACGTGACTGCTGTTGTTGTGTGTTGTTACCGCGCTGGGAGGACGTTAATGAAACTGCCTAACAATAAACCCACATAAGAAACCAAGAACTCGCCCTCGATCCTTCTACAGTTATAACGTGATTGGGCAGGCACGCTGTTTATATCGTGGGAAAGCGGACGTGAAAACAGACTGTCGCCGCTGTCCCCACTCAGGTCCGCATGGAGCTGGAGGGGGCGTGGCCTCCAGCTCCGGCTGAATTCCGGGAGATTTTCGGGAGAAAATTTCTTCCGGGAGGTTTTCGGGAGAGGCGCTGAATTCCGGGAGTCTTCCGGAAAATCCGAGAGGGTTGGCAAGTATGCCAATATGCATATGTAAACACCCTCAATTCCGTAATTTGCATAGGTAAACACCCTTAATTCCCCATATAAGGGCACAATTCCGGCAGAAAAGCCAAACATCAGACACACGGAGAAAACACAAACAGATTATAGAAGAGAAATTCGTATTATCCCGCGGGCGAAATACATAATGTCAAAACTTAAGTTTAAGAAAGGGGGGACAGCTCTCGGTAGCTTTAAAGCGTTCAAATAAATATTCGTCACTTCGTGCAAATAGGCCGACATAGTCGTCCGTGTGTGCGTGCGCGCACACATTTTGAAATGTCTATATATATTGCTCATTTTGCTATATGTCTGATCTATCTCTATCTCTATCCATCTATATATATGTATATATCTATATCTATCGATCTATCTATCTATGATATTAATTTAACATTAGACAATAGAAGTAAGGGAACTTGTCACACTTAAGAACAAATAGGCCACCCTAAGAGTGCTCCGGAGCACTCGTAGATTTTGTTCTTGCCTACGAATCACATCCCAGCTTAGAAAACATTGGTGAATACAAAAATCTCCTTAAATACTTCGTAAGGGGGCCTAAGAACAAAATTTGTTCTTAAGAATGGTTGCTGAATGGGGCCCAATGTCTGGAAACAAGTCTCCAACAAGTCCAAAAAGATTCTTTATACCAGCAAAGACATCTTCTTTTTCACCATTATGAAGCTGACACGCTGTCGCCATGACGCCCGCGGGGCTGATTTGATGTTATGACAAAGAAAAGCAGACAAATGAAGATGGTGTGAAGAGGATGCTAAAATGGGCCACAGAACCAGAATCCAGTCATCCTCGCAGATAGGCGACATAAAGTCACTCACAGGACAAAAAGACGACATTCCGTCTTAACGTCACCTGCAGCCAGGTAGCGTCTGTCGGCTGTCGGACTGGATAAGTCAGTAGTTTAGCGACAGTGTCGCTACAGTGACACGTTAAGACGGAGGAGTGATCGAGAGCACAGGCGGAAAGCCCCTCTGGGGGGCACCAGGACTTACGTTCTGCTTGCCCACAATGTTGTCGAAAGGAAGTTCCGGTCTCCAGGACGCCTCGTTGAAGGTGGCGCTGCTGGCCCGGCGGTCCGCGGAGCTGGCCGCCTCCTTCATGATGTCCTCAGGGAGGGTGAGCAGGCTCTCCTCGGGCTGCTTAATGAGGTACGTCTCGATGTTGTGACGGCGCAGGAAGTCGTTGCGGTCCTTGCCGTGTCCCTCCTCCACTTCGTAGTCACCGTTCAGACAGTCTAAAGCTGCTTTGGAAATGTGGATCCGCCTGCGAGGAGAATGAGGTGAAAATGAAATTTGAATGTTCTGCTGGTCCTTCACTCACCCTGGGATGCCTCCCGACTCCAGCTTGTTGGCGATGTCCACGTCCCAGGACCACACGTCAAACTGCCACTTCCTGAGTCCCAACACGCCACAGAGAACCGAGCCCGAGTGGATCCCGATGCGCATGTCGATGTCGTGTTTCGTACGCGAACGCACGTATCTGAGGGGGAGGAACATCAGAGTGACCAAACTTCATGAAAGATGATGAATCAGATAAAGATGCTGAGATCTTCTTAACAATTCTTTTTGGGCCAGAAACAAACAATGAAGAGCATCGTGCCACTGATCCATGGGGAAATTAAACAGCTGTAGCTCCGCCCCCTGCCTACCTGATGGTTTTGATCATGCTGAGGCCCATCTCCACGCAGCAGTGGGCGTGATCCTGCCTGGGCTCAGGTAGGCCCGACACGCAGTAGTAACAATCTCCCAGAATCTTTATTCGCAGACAATGATTCTCCTGCAAGAGACCATGCACACACATGACCTGTGATTTATCCCAGCATGCATTGCTTCCTGCCTTACACACAAACATTTCGCACAATAAAGGGAATTTGTTACATTTTACTTTCACATCTTATTTAGTAGGTCTTATTTTCACATTTCATATTTGGTACATATTAATAGTCACGTCTTTTCTTATGTTTTATTTGTCAGATCCTATTTGATATGTTATTTATTACGTCTTACTTTCACATCTTTTTGTATGTCTTATTTGTTCCATCTTATTTGTTACATCAAGGTTCAAGGTTCAAAGTTTATTCGTCACATGCAGAGTACACCACAGTGAAATGCTTTTTTCCATGCTCTTCAGATATTGCGTACAGTGGGATCCAAACACTAGTTGCTGAATCTAATACACTAAATACAAGAAATACAAAAATTTGAATAGCTCTGATGTACATTAATTACAAGACAATAAGTTGCACAATAAGTCCCAGTAGTCCCGTCATATTTATTCCATCTTATTTGTTGTCTTGATTGTTACATCTTATTTGTTACGCCTTATTTGTTGTCTTATTTATAACATCTTATTTTTTACGCCTGATTTGTTGTCTTGTTTATAACATCTCATTTTTTACACCTAATTTGATATGTCTTATTTGTTTCATGTTATTTGCTACATCTTATTTTTAAGTGTCATTTGTTACATCTTATCGTCACATATTTTTTATATATCTTATTTGTTCCACCTTATTTGTTACGTCCTAATTACTACATCTTATTTGTAACATCTTATTTGTTGTTTTATTTGTTACATATTATTTGTTATGTCTTATTTGTTACATTTAATTTGTTAAGTCTTATTTGTTACATCTTTTTTTTTTTACGTCTTATTAGTTATGTCCTATTTGTCACATCCTTTTGTTAGGTCTTATTTTTTACATCTTACTTTCACATCTTATATGCTACATCTAAAACACTACATCTAATTTATTGCATCTTATTTGTTTCATCTTATGTTCACAACTTATTTGTTACATCTTGTTTTGAAATATTTTTTCTTACATCTTATTCATTTCATCTTACTTTCACATCCTATTTGTTGCATCTAATTTCTTACATCTTACGTTCACATTTTATTTGTTACGTCTTATCCGTGCAAGAAAAAACAGCCGATTGAGAGCGATTGACCTCCTGCTTACACTCCTGCTTTCTAACATTTATTTTTCTTCATGAGGTCAACTTTATTACGAGTGTGACTTTGCAATGGACTACCTTTTCTTAAAGACCCTCACTGAACTCCACTCTGAGTGGGCGGAGCCTGGAATAAGTGCACGAAGCTAGAGGAATGACATTTAGACTTCATGGGGAATATTTCCGACAACAGCATAAGCGGACGTTTGCAGTGATCACATGTGACAAACACACACACACACACACACACACACACACACACACACACACACACACACACACACACACACACACACACACACACACACACACACACACACACACACACACACACACACACACGCACCGAGGCAAACACACACACACACACACACACACTCACATGTGCAAGGCGGTCAAAGCGTGCAAAGAGCTCGTTCAACATTCGGACCAGCTCCTGTGCCGACAGCGTGGTGGAGAGGTTTGTGAAACCTTTAACGTCTGCGAAAAGAATGCTGGATAAAACGGGGAAATGTCATTTTTCATGTCGACCACAAGAAGCAAAATATTATTTAACATCGGTCTCAACTAGCCAATCACTTGATAACACGAGCAAAGACGCCAGCAGCATACTCCTTGTGTAAGTACTGATTACAAGGTAACGTTTGCTTGAGCTTGTGATTGAAGGTTGTCACTGAGCTGGTAACTACGCGAACATGTTAACTTCACTAACAGGCATCATGGCGGTCGTCTTCACCTGACATTCTCGTAGCGGTGGATGTAGATTCGATGGAACTGATGCTGGAGGTGCTCATCCTCTACATTGGTCATGTCGTTGATCATTTCCAGAACCACAAACCGTGGCAGGACGGACAGAACCAGCCTCTCCTGTGTGGTTGGAAACAACACAAGGTCATCAATAAATTCATTTCAACAACAAAGACACACCACGTTTGGCTCTGATGGATTTGTTTTTAAGCTGGTGTCTACCAGGTCCAGTACAATTGGACAGCATGTTGACAAAGAACAACAAGAAGAAAAGCTAAATGAAGAGAAAGAAGTTCTCATCTCCCGTTTCTCTCAGGCTCGGACCAAACTGGATCTGGATCGAACTGGACAGTGTCACCCGACCCGACAAGATAACGTACAAACTAGTATGGTAACAATACCAATATTTTGGTACCGGTACTAAAATTATTTCGGTACTTTTCTAAATAAAGGGCACCACAAAAAAATTGCATTATTGCCTTTATTTGAATAAAAAATATTAGGGTACATTAAACATATGTTTTTATTGCAGTTAAGTCGTTAAATAAAATAGTGAACATAATAGACCACTTGTCTTTTAGTAGTAAGTAAGCAAACAAAGGCTCCTAATTAGTCTGCTGATGTATGCAGTAACTTATTGTATCGTTTATCATTCTATTATTTTGTTAACATTATTAAGAACAAATGGTAGAAACTTCATTATTAATCTACTTTTTCATTTACTGTTAATATCTGCTTACTTCCCGTTTCAACATGTTCTATCTACACTTCTGTTAAAATGTATTAATCACTTATTCTTCGGTTGTTTGATACTTTACATTAGTTTTGGATGATACCCCAAATTTGGGTATCAACCCGATACCAAGTAGTTACAGGATCATACATTGGTCATATTCAAAGTCCTATTATG
This sequence comes from Entelurus aequoreus, assembly GCF_033978785.1. NCBI lineage: Eukaryota > Metazoa > Chordata > Actinopteri > Syngnathiformes > Syngnathidae > Entelurus > Entelurus aequoreus. The sequence goes on along the minus strand of NC_084746.1, from coordinate 43,199,687 downwards.
AATTTTTAAAAGACGAAAGAAGATGCCAAAAAATATCGACGTAATCATAGTAGTATCGACTCGATACGTGCTTGTACTTGAAATCATTACAGTGGATGTTAGGTGTTGATCCACCAATGGCGTTTGTTTACATTTTGATGCCGGTGAGCTACGGTGTGTAGTGAAGCATGTTTAGCTATTCCTCGTCCTGCAGGGATGATACTTGTAAGAAACGTACTTTATTTGTCGCCATGGAGGCGAGGATTAGTGATTTAGAAGTCGCTAAAACACTGTCGACGGCGGGAGGACGTTAGCAGCTAGCTAGCCATGTCTTAAATCACCTCTTCCTGAGGGCGTTTCTGTGTTATAACTTCACCTTTATCCTTAGTTTTTAAGCCAAAATGCGTCCGTTCTCCCTTTTCTGTCTACACGCTGTGTCTGCTTGTAAGTACTCCGTGATTGTGTGCCGCCGAACATGCTCGTCTGCTCGTAAACCAGCAATGTCACGACGTGACTTTGACGCGGGCGCGGGGGGGCGTGTGGGACTGGTAAGTTTTAGAGCTTGTATTGTACCGAAAATTATTCATTAGCATCGCGGTACTATACTAATACCGGTATACCGTACAACCCTAGTACAAACAGTTGTGATGGTCCACAAAGCCAAGAAATTTGAATATTTTTGTAGAAACATTCTCACAGAATGACACTTATCTGCTCTACACACATACTCACATGTGATTGGCTCAAGTTCAAGCCCCGCCTACTCTTTCCATTTCAACCATGGCTGAGCTCATCATGCCTGAAGGCTTCGTGGAAACAAGACATAATAAAAGCTTTCTGGGACTCGCACGCTGTCCACTACGTAAACACAACGCCACTCACATTTTGTGTGTGTGTGAGTGTGTGTGTGTGTGTGTGTGTGTGTGTGTGTGTGTGTGTGTGTGTGTGTGTGACAGGCGGCAGTGGATCGATGTGGCGTCCATGTTTGTCTCCCGTCAGCAGTCTCATTAGCAGAGTCGCTAACATCGTGTGCTGTCAACAGAAATCCATCAATAGCTTGGTTCCTCTCGTCAAACTCGCTTCAAGACGCTTCACATCGCCGCTGGACATGAAGTGCACCGCGCCGTGATTTGTGTGTTTGTGTGTAAGGACAAGTAGCTGAATGAAGATACAGGGCAACCTCTTGGGTCAAGCTTCTTTTTATACTTATGTTAAGAATGTTAAAACATGTACTGAGAGTCTCATGATTTAAAGGCCTACTGAAAGCCACTACTACCGACCACGCAGTCTGATAGTTTATACATCAACGATGAAATCTTAACATTGCAACACATGACAATACGTCCGGGTTAACTTTAAAGTGCAATTTTAAATTTTCCGGGAAATATCCGTCTGAAAACGTCTCGGTATGATGACGTTTGCGCGTGACGTCAAGGGTTGAAGCAGACATTTTGAAATAGCACGGTGGCCAGCTTAAGTCGTCTGTTTTCACCACATAATTCCACAGTATTCTGGACATCTGTGTTGGTGAATCTTTTGCAATTTGTTCAATTAACAATGGAGACTGCAAAGAAGAAAGCTGTAGGTGGGATCTGTGTATTAGCGGCTGGCTGCAGCAACACAACCAGGAGGACTTTGAGTTGGATAGCAGACGCGCTACCGTGAGTACAGCTTTGGCTTCCAAACATTTGATCGCTTGCCCGTACGTGCGTGCCGCTATGTGCATGTCACGTACGTAACTTTGGGGAAATATATGTTTCTTGCCGACTCTGATGGCGGCCGGGGTGTCGTAGAAAGCTAATACGCCGTCCGCCGCCGCGCCGCTGTCCTCACCGGTGTCTGGGTTGACTTCCTCCGTCTCTGGGCCGCCGACCGCACCGATCATCGTGGTGAAGTCCTCCGTCGTGCCGTCGATCGCTGAAACGCAGGTGAGCACGGGTGGTGATGAGCAGATGAGGGCTGGCAGAAGTGGAGAGCTAATGTTTTTAGCATAGCTCTGTCGAGATCCCGTAGCGAAGTTAGCTTCAATGCCGTGGTTAGCAACAGCATTGTTAAGCTTTGCCAGGCTGGAAAGCATTAACCGTGTGGTTACAGGTCCAGTGTTTGGTTCGGTGTCTCCTGATAGTAGTATTGTTGATTTTCTGTCTATCCTTCCAGTCAGGCTTATTTCTTCTGTTTCTATCTGCAGTTAAGCACGATGCTATCACGGTAGCTCCGTAGCTAAAGTGCTTCGCCGATGTATTGTCGTGGAGATAAAAGTCACTGTGAATGTCCATTTCGCGTTCTCGACTCTCATTTTCAAGAGGATATAGTATCCGAGGTGGTTTAAAATACAAATCCGTGATCCACAATAGAAAAAGGAGAAAGTGTGGAATCCAATGAGCCCTTGTACCTAAGTTACGGTCAGAGCGAAAAAAGATACGTCCTGCACTGCACTCTAATCCTTCACTCTCACTTTCCTCATCCACAAATCTTTCATCCTCGCTCAAATTAACGGGGTAATCGTCGCTTTCTCGGTCCGAATCACTCTCGCTGCTGGTGTAAACAATGTGCAGATGTGAGGTGCTCTTCAACCTGTGACGTCACGTTACTTCCGGTACAGGCAAGGCTTTTTTATCAGCGACCAAAAGTTGCGAACTTTATCGTCGATGTTCTCTACTAAATCCTTTCAGCAAAAATATGGCAATATCGCGAAATGATCAAGTATGACACATAGAATGGACCTGCTATCCCCGTTTAAATAAGAAAGTTTCATTTCAGTAGGCCTTTAATAATAGTTCAACCTTGGTGCAACATTCAAGATCGTCAACGTGCTCGAAGGTTTTTCGCTCATTCACTGACTGATGACGAACTTTGGGGTTGACAGTCTTTTCCAGGATATTTTCACACGGTTTATATTGTTTGAACATTTTAACACGGTGACAGGAGGTCTGAGGACCACCCAACAACCTTCAGGTTGGGAGACCACCACTCCCATCCAGGTGGTACTCACCTGTCTCTGGTTCTCTGTCTCCAGACGCAGGCGAGCCTCGATGCAGCGCCGCGTCTCCAGGAAGGCCTGACGCTGCGCCCGGTCCGACAGGTAACTGATGAAGATCCCGGCCGTGTTCATGCACATGAACAACACGGTCTGAGCCGCCACCTGGAAAACACAAACACACAGTGGGTCACAATGCGCACACTGCAAAAAAGGTAGACCGGGGACAATGAAATGAAATATAAAACCATAAAATAAATAATATTTTTCTATTATACATGTATAATAGAAACATATTATGTAAACCCAAATGCTCAAAATAATTAATTACAATAAGTTTTGTAAACTTAAAAAGTTGTTAAAAGTTGTACTTACTTAAAAATGTTGAGTGTGAGTAACATTTTCCTTCTTTTTAAGTTTATTAAACTTGTTATTTTTAATTAGTATTAACTTGTTTGCAGATTATGTAACTGCTACTTAAAATAATTAACTCACAGTTACTTAAAACTCAGTGGATTAAACATAATTTTGTCTTATTTTGAAAGAACAAATCATTAAATCGAATCAAGAATAAATGAATGAATCAATTGCACTATAGATTTGTATTGTTATTATACTCTGTGTGTGTATGTATGTATAAATTATCAATCAATCAATCAATGTTTATTTATAAAGCCCTAAATCACAAGTGTCTCAAAGGGCTGCACAAGCCACAACGACATCCTCGGCTCAGATCCCACATCAGGGCAAGGAAAAACTCAAGGCGTGGCGAAGTTGGTAGAGTGGTCGTTCCAGCAATGGGAGGGTTGCTGGTTACTGGGGTTCAATCCCCACCTTCTACCATCCTAGTCACGTCCGTTGTGTCCTTGGGCAAGACACTTCACCCTTGCTCCTGATGGCTGCTGGTTAGCGCCTTGCATGGCAGCTCCCTCCATCAGTGTGTGAATGTGTGTGTGAATGGGTGAATGTGGAAATACTGTCAAAGCGCTTTGAGTACCTTGAAGGTAGAAAAGCGCTACACAAGTATAACCCATTTATCATTTATTATAACCCTATGGGACAATGAGAAACCTTGGAGGGGAATTCTTACACACACTCAGAGGAAGTGCTTTTATTTTGTGGCATTTGCGTGCACTTCCTCTTCAGGCAGCAGACACGAGGAGGAACATTTTTGAGTTGGCTTAATTGGTAACTTTAATTCAATTATAATTTAAAAGTACATTTAACATAAACTCCAAATATTTGCGATCTTATATACTCAAATATTTGAGTTTGTGAACTCAAAAAATATGTGGCAACCGATTGCCTCACTGTTTTTGAGTTCAGCTTACTTATTCGGGTTTACAGTGCAGTGTTATAAAAGTATAAAATAAAATAATGTACAATTGGCTGTGAGAAAGACAGACAATGGACAGAGAATCCTCTCTCCTACGTGTCATTTATATCAGAATTTTATAGCTGCTGGATGATTCAAAGGGGCTGTTTGCAACATTTACACAGATTCCGAGAGGGCGCTAACTTTCCAATGTATTTCAAGTGTCATATATCCCGCACTCTTACATCTTCTATGGTGTAATTACACTTAGACTTCCTTTATTGTCATTCAAATTTGAACTTTACAGTACAGATAAGAACAAAATGTTGTTGCATTAGCTCGTGGTAGTGCAGGATAAAAGAGCAATAAGGTGCAGAGTGTTTGCATTTACAAAAGAAGGTGCAGATATAAATAGATAGATTACTGTACAGATAAATATATTGCACTTTTGCATATGCATCCACGTTTATGTTATATTGTTTTTTATAGTCCAGCGAGTTAATCCGTTTGAGGGAATTGAGGGGATTATTATGATGCGTTCAAGAGCAATGTTCCCTCTAAGGTGCCTGTGCAATTGCGCACTGCTCAAGCGTCCTCTGCGCACGGCAAATCTATGCCACGCACAAAATCAAATAAAAAAATAAGCGCATAACAATTTTCGACACATGGACACTACAGAGAAAACAGTTTTCGTCATCATTGTTCAAATATTGTAACGTCTGTCGAGACGCTCTGAGGACATGAATTCCATCGATCACTTTACTGAGCAAAATTCTTTATTGTCGGCCATAAACACATCACCAAAACATTAGTAAAAAAAATGATATCTAGCAAAAGTGGTCATTTTCTGCAGTACAAACCAGACCAAAAACAACTTTGTTATATCAACAGCAGCCGCTCGTTCTTTCTTGCTTGCGCCAACACATGCACATATGGCACTTAGCCAATAATGCGTTTACAGCCACACAAAAAGTCGGACAACTCCAACACCACACATAAAGTGTCATTCCAGGTCATTACACTATGATTTACCAATCAAATGTGTGCTTATTCTAGTGTCATTTATTAGGAATCTTAATTTATAAATATTAATCATGAAATGCTGTTAGTATATTAAATAGATACTAATAAAAATATATTTTTTACAAACAGGAAGTTGCAGGAGTGTACACATGATCCCCTGCTTACATCTCATTGTGCAACATGTGAATGTTTTAATGGGAACTAAATGCAATGTCTGAAAGGGGTACAAATTATTTCCAAAGCAGGACCTCCACCCAGACAAACAATACAAGTACACAGTTCATGAAAAAAAAACAATATTTTTTGTTATTGTCATTGTAAGTGGGCCTAAACAATTATATTAGAAAATAACCTCATGGAAATGACTGCCGTCATTTGATTATAATAATAAGAGAATGTTGTCTGTCTATCTGTGTTGGCCCTGTGATGAGATGGGGACTTGTCCAGGGTGTACCCCGCCTTCCGCCCGAATGCAGCTGAGATAGGTTCCAGCGACCCCGAAAGGGACAAGCGGTTGAAAATGGATGGATGGATGGAGATTGAACTTGTTATTTAGTCAGGTTTGGGACAGATGTGCTGCCGGTGTAGCCACAGTGTGCACGTCTGATGTTGCTCACATGGGCTCCACAGAATGCTCTGGGAGTTTTTGCGTTTGCTCACACACATGAAAAATTAGAGGGAACATTGTTCAAGAGTCTTATGGCCTGAGGGAAGAAGCTGCTACGGAGGCTGTGGAACCTCTTTCCAGAGTCCAGCAGTGAAAACAGTCCTTGGTGGGGGTGGGAGGAGTCTCTACTGACTCTAATGACGTAACTACGTAACACATGCACACGCATTAGCTTTGGGTGTTGATAGCTAATGATACCAATTTGGATAGTTAGTAGTAGCTGCATTTAAATGTGTATTCTATCATAACAAGATGACTGCAAATTGTTCATTGCTTCCCTTGGACTGCTTTTGTATGTGTGCACGCGCTCCCTGCGCGTACATGTCGACGTGACCGCCGTAAACACCACTCGTTTTATCGTACCACTCGTTAGCAAATGTACACACAGTCTTAGTAGATCACTCGCAACGCTCCCACTAATAGAACACAGAAAGTTATAGTTTGCACACGCTGTTCAGTGCGTGGTATTAGGATCTCAGTAGAGCACTGCGTGCAAGCCTGCAAGTGCACCAGTATCACATTACAATGCGTCTCTTGACGTTGCTTCTTCTCTTTACCTTGGCTGTGATGGCAGGTGGGTCACATTACACCGTCCACTACCCATGACGTAAGACGGTGCAGGCAGCATCGCCACGTTTTAAGCCGTGACACACACACACACACACACACACACACACACACACACACACACACTAAAACACAGTCACACGCTCCTGGGGTAATTTGCATGTCAGACGAGCCTGGGCAGGTCTTCTACTAGTTCCCTGCCAAAAGTCACAGAGGATGCTTGGAGTTGGCCCACAAAGAGGCGGCCTGCTGTGACTTCAGTGACATGAAACAACACACACAGACCAAACACGTTTTTTAAAAATAATTATACACCTGCAGTCGTGGTCAAAAGTTTACATACACTTGTAAAGAACATAATGGCATGGCTGTCTTGAGTTTCCAATCATTTCTACAACTCTTATATTTTTGTGATGGAGTGATAGGAGCACATACTTGTTGGTCACTAAAAAAATTCATGAAGTTTGGTTCTTTTATGAATTTATTATGGGTCTACTGAAAATGTGACCAAATCTGCTGGGTCAAAAGTATACATACAGCAATGTTAATATTTGGTTACATGTCCCTTGGCAAGTTTCACTGCACTAAGGCGTTTTTGGTAGCCATCCACAAGCTTCTGGTTGAATTTTTGACCACTCCTCTTGACAAATTGGTGCAGTTCTGCTAAATTTGTTGGTTTTCTGACATGGACTTTTTTCTTCAGCATTGTCCACACATTTAAGTCAGGACATTGGGAAGGCCATTCTAAAACCTTAGTTCCAGCCTGATTTAGCCATTCCTTTACCACTTTTGACGTGTGTTTTGGGTCATTGTCCTGTTGAAACACCCAACTGCACCCAAGACCCAACCTCCGGGCTGATGATTTCAGGTTGTCCTGAAGAATTTGGAGGTAATCCTCCTTTTTCATTGTCCCATTTACCCTCCGTGAAGCACCAGTTCCATTGGCAGCAAAACAGGCCCAGGGTATACTATATACTATATATATATAACTATACTACCACCACCATGCTTGACGGTAGGAATGGTGTTCCTGGGATTAAAGGCCTCACCTTTTTTCCTCCAAACATATTGCTGGGTGTTGTGGCCAAACAGCTACATTTTTTGTTTCATCTGACCACAGAACTTTCCTCCAGAAGGTCTTATCTTTGTCCATGTGATGTGAGATGTCAACCCAAAATGTTGAAAGTGTTATGTGTGGGGGGGTCGCAGCTTGCTGCAAGGTTTGTTCCCCGTGATGCAGACGGACCACTCCGGACAGGACGTGCAGGTAGGAACATGATTTATTCGTACAGATCACACAGGTACCAAAAACAGAAAACAAGCCAGAGGAAAAACGTGCCTATCGCACTGGACGCTAGGGCTAACACTTAGCATGGACTAGAGACAAGCGATACTCACGTAATAGTAGCATGAAGCAAACAAAGAAACCAGGCCGACTGACCGGCAAAGGCAGGCTTAAATAATGCCTCTGATTAGTGCTCGGGAAACAGGTGAGCGTCCCGAACACCAATTAGAGGCAGGTGAAAATAATAAGTAACCATGGTAACTAAAACAAACTCAAGGGTGCACAACAACAGGAACTAAGGGAGTCCAAAACTAACAGAAAATAACAAAAACATGATCCAGGCCACGGATCATGACAGAAAGAGCCATATTGGACCAAAAATACAAAAATCTAATCTGTCTGGAGCCGCAAAAAATGAAAAGCTGTTTATAAGTGTTATAATTAAGGCAACACATGACGTAAGTGTCTATATTAGCTATAATAGCTGACTATCAAAAAGACTATGTGTCGGCTGAAGCAAATCTTCGTTGACAGAAATGTTGAAATGTAATATTTATTCTACACATTTTTACAACATTAGAAACCAAATCAGCGGCTACTTAGAAGGTGGGATAACTCCTGGAAATTACTGGCTTTGAATGGCCAAAGGTATGGATGTGTTTTTCCAAGTTAAGGCTTTCTTCTTTTAATAGATTTATTACAATCTTTGGCAAGCTAGGTAATGTTTGCTGTGGTCTGGAACAACATGGCACACAAACAACTATGAGAAATGCAGCCAATATTACATACAGATAATGTGTCATGAGACATGCAAATATAAATGATATACAAAGAGGATAAAAGTAAAGGATATTAAATGAGCTCATATATACATACAAATGAGGCATAATGATGCAATATGTACACAACATGTAGCCTAAATAGCATGTTAGCATGGATTAGCAGTCATTCACTGACCAAATATGCCTGATTAGCACTCCAACAAGTCAATAACGTCAACAAAGCACACTTTTGTGCATTAACGCACAGGATAACAATTTTGGTGGACAAACTGAGACAAAGAAGGAGTGGAAGATTTTACATGTAAACAAACTGTTGCGTCACAGTCCACACTATGGGGAGTTCAAGAACCGCCGAAATTAGTAGGACAAAACGATGTTCACCAAATACTCTCATCAGTGAAACATCAACACAAACATATTAAACCAGTGGTTCTTAACCTTGTTGGAGGTTCCGAACCCCACCAGTTTCATATGCGCATTCACCAAACCCTTCTTTTGTGAAATTTTTTTTTTTTTTTCAAATTCAAGACAAAGTTATATGTTTTTTTTCCTGGTGCACAATATTAACCGTGCATGAACATTACCTTGTTCAAAGAACAAAACCAACAGTGCATGAACTAACAACAAATTACACACCTGCAAATCAGTGTGACTTCTGCTGTTGCTGTATCCATGATACGCCGATATGGAGAAGTTTTTATTTACACGATGAGTCGGGTGTGTCTTGACTGCCGCGGCGAAGGCTCCGCCGAACCCCTGAGGCTGACTCACTGAACCCCTAGGGATCGAATGGATTTGTTGCACAGGTGGCATCCTATGACAGTTCCACGCTGGAAATCACTGAACTCCTGAGAGCGGCCCATTCTTTCACAAATGTTTGTAGAAACTGAATATACAGTATATATATATACATATACATATATATATATATATATATATATATATATATATATATATATATATATATATATATATATATATATATATATATATATATATATATATATATATATATATATATATATATATATATATATATATATATATACACACACACATACAGGTATATACACATACATACATACATACACACACACATATATATATATATATTAGGGGTGTAACGGTACGTGTATTTGTATTGAACCGTTTCGGTACGGGGGTTTCGGTTCGATTCGGAGGTGTACCGAACGAGTACACATGCTAGCAGCAACCGGGCTAGGACAACATGTAAAAGCCAGAGCTGGAAGACCCTCCCACCTCATTAAGATCTCCCGTTTGGGAACACTTTGGCTGCGCGATACAACAATGGAGGACGGAGGTTTGCCGACATTGTTCAGCAGCTGCTTCTGACAACACGTCAAACATGTGTTGCACCTTTCCTGCTTCCGTCTCCCAGACCGTAGTCGAGGAGCGCAGGGGAGACACTCCTCCAGGGCCGATGTATTCTCGGGGGCAACACCCTTCACTCTACCCGGCAGTGGGTCTCCACAGCTACGGACTCCAGGGTAAATGACGAGTCCGGCGATTAGTTGCAAATCGTGGCTTTATTGAGGTCTTGCACACAGCCAATCCAACAAAACACTAGCCACTCCCCGCACTCATGCTACCGCTCCCTTACCTCGCTCGCCCACACATGTCACATATTAAAGGGCCACCCACACACATACGCTACTCTCATAACACATGCTAACCCATTTGAAGCGTCACCACCGCATTCAAGCAGCCTCTCCTCGGCGAGTCAGGCAGGGCTAAAGCAATAACAAATGTTTTTATAGCAGCAGATATAAGTCCATATTGCATTAAAATCTAGATTTTGACCCACTTCTATGGTGGAAAAACAATGAGCCCATATATCCTCTTACTGCCAAGTTAGCAAGGCTGGGGAGAAGAAAAGTTAATCTGAGGCTGAGTTGACTTGAAACTGTTTAATGTTGCACTTTTTATACGTAGAAGAAAAGTTTTGTCATTTTATTTAATCTGAGCAACAATTTGAGGCAGTTTAATGTTGATTAACGTGGACCCCGACTTAAACAAGTTGAACAACTTATTGGGGTGTTACCATTTAGTGTTACACTTTATATGTAGAAAGGTTTTGTTAAGAAACCATTCTGAGCCTTATCTTATTTAGTTTTTATTTTATATATGTTGACCACGTTAACCCTGGCAATGGACCCTGTGTGTATATGTATGTTATGCCATTGTATACAAATTTGATAAATAAATAACCAAAAATGTATATATTGTTGTTTTCTTACTGTACCGAAAATGAACCGAACTGTGACCTCTAAACCGAGGTACGTACCGAACTGAAATTTTTGTGTACTGTTCAAAAGTTTGGGGTCACATTGAAATGTCCTTATTTTTGAAGGAAAAGCACTGTACTTTTCAATGAAGATAACTTTAAACTAGTCTTAACTTTAAAGAAATAAACTCTATACATTGCTAATGTGGTAAATGACTATTCTAGCTGCAAATGTCTGGTTTTTGGTGCAATATCTACATAGGTGTATAAAGGCCCATTTCCAGCAACTATCACTCCCGTGTTCTAATGGTACAATGTGTTTGCTCATTGGCTCAGAAGGCTAATTGATGATTAGAAAACCCTTGTGAAATCATGTTCACACATCTGAAAACAGTTTAGCTCATTACAAAAGCTACAAAACTGACCTTCCTTTGAGCAGATTGAGTTTCTGGAGCATCACATTTGTGGGGTCAATTAAACGCTCAAAATGGCCAGAAAAAGAGAACTTTCATCTGAAACTGAAACTCGACAGTCTATTCTTGTTCTTAGAAATGAAGGCTATTCCACAACATATATATATATATATATATATATATATATATATATATATATATATATATATATATATATATATATATATATATATATATATATATATATAAACTAACAAAAAAGAAAAGACACAACCAAAACATCAGTCAAATAAGTACAGGCAAATATTGACTTGAAGCCACAGACAACTGCACTCCTGAATGGCCCCTACACGGTGCAGCAATACACAAAAGCAAACAAAAGGCTCATTAATTATTTACATTTCAATTACTTTTCAGTCGGGTTCAAATTGGAGATCTGTCTCTTTTACATATTTTAGGAACGCAACCCATACTTCTTGAAATTTTTGCACAACAACCATTGAATGTCAGCCCAATTTTCTCCAATTTAAGGACATAAACAATAACTCTAATCCAGTGAATGTGGCAGGGAGGCGTTGCAGCCTTCCAGTTTAGCATATTGGGTCTTCTCGCTAACAAATTAGGAAATGCTACCAAGTTCTTTTTGGATTTGCAAAGAGAAGATGACAAAGGGTCTACCCCAAATAGTCCGCTTAGAGCATGGGTGTCAAACCTACGGCCAGCGGGCCAAATCAGGCCCGCGAACAGGTTTTATCCGGCCCATGGGATGAGTTTGCTAAGTATAAATGAATGAATGAAACCGCTGTTCTAAATGTGTCCACTAGGTGTCTCTATAGCAATTCTTTGTATCTTTGTAGATTATACTACATATGTAAAAAATATAAACCACATGATGTTAGTGCACCAGTAGAGGAAAATGAGCAAACTACATAAATAACATCCTGTAATTTCATTTTGATATTATTTTTTTTTATATTGATAAATTGAAAATTAACACCAATGAGTTGACTGATGAACATTATCACATAATTTATTCAGAAAGTATAAATAGCGACAAATAAAGATAGAATACTATTAATGTATGTGCATATGTAAGTGTAAAAAAACCCAACAACATTACGATTTGTACAGTTTCAGAGTGTGCTTGTTCTATTTTTAAACAAAGAAAACAATCTGAAGTTGTCTTTATTTTTAAGTTATCGTGCCGGGATTTTTACCAGTCCGGCCCACTTGGGAGTAGATTTTTCTCCATGTGGCCCCCGATCTAAAATGAGTTTGACACCCCTGGTTTAGAGGAATGGATTACATTTTTTTGCCAATTACCAAAGACAAAGTATTAAAAATGTCAGTCCAATAACTGCACAGGGATGGGCAAAGCCAAAATGTATGTACTGGATTAAGTTAGCTGTAGTCTATCACACATAATACTAATATTCCGTCATGCACCTTAGCCACTCGGACCTTGGTATAATATGTACGATATATTAGCTTGCATTGAATAAGCCTGTGTCTTGCACAAATAGAAGACTTAATGAACTCTGCTTAAAATCTCTGTCCAGCTTCCCTCAGTTAGGGTCACTCCTAAGTCACCCTCCTAAAGTGACTTAATTGAATTTACAGACTCAGGGCTTAAATGAAAAATGTGATTGTAAATATGAGTTATTGATTCTTTTAAAGTCGGAAGTGGTGTCAAAAACGCATCTAAAACTGTGTCAGTTGGTAAGTTTGGGAATCTGGGGAAAGTATTACAAACAAAACTGCGCAGCCGTACATAACTAAAAAGATGTTGCTTACGGAGTGAAAATGTATTACAAAGTTGCTGAAAAGAAGGACCTTTGTATTGTGCCACACAATACGAAGGTCCTGGGTTTGATCCTCGGCTCGGGATCTTTCTGTGTGGATTTTGCATGTGACTGCGTGGGTTTCCTCCAGGTACTCCGGCTTCCTTCAACCTCCCAAAGACATGCACCTGGGGATAGGTTGAATGGCCACACTAAATTGGCCCTAGTGTGTGAATGTTGTCTGTCTATCTGTGTTGGCCCTGCGATGAGGTGGCGACTTGTCCAGGGTGTACCCCGCCTTCCGCCCGAATGCAGGTCTTTGGTCCCCGCCCCGAGGGGACCAAAGACCTCCCCCGCAGCCGGACGGGAAGACCGCCCCGCCCCACCAGCAACCGGGCCCCCACAAGCCCCCCCCCCCCCCCCCCCCCCCCCCGCTCCAGGAGAGCATGGCGGGGCCCGCCGTAGGCCGCCCCACCCAAGTCGACCGCCGCAGGACCGCCCAACACGGGGCCATGGGAACCACCCACCCCACCTGCAGGGACCCCAACGATAGTGCATGGGCAGATCTTCCCCCTGAGGGAAGAGAAAGAGGGGGCAAAAAAAAAAAAAAGGAGATCACAGACACGCTGACACACAAGGTCACTACCCAGCAGCTGGCTGCCTTACAGCACTGCAGAATACCCTGCAGTGCACCGAGCTGCCATGATAGACGCGGGAACTAGACCCAGCAGGCCCCAACCAGGACGGCATCCAGAAGGGGTGAACGGTGGGACCCAGGGGCCCCAGACACGCAGCCCGGCTGCAGTAGCCTGAGGCCCCGAGAGCGCCCACCAAAAATACATGTAGTTATATATATACATACATACACACACATATATATGCATGTATATATATATATATATATATATATATATATATATATATACACAAATATACATACATATACACACATACCTACATACATACATGCATACTTACACATACACATACCTACACACAAGTGGAAGCGAAACCCGCGCGACGGAACACAAACCAGAAGTGAAGACAACTGACCACCCAATCCATTTCCGTTAAAAAAAAAAAATTTAATTGAAAAAAATCGACTTTCACTGTAAACAAACATGGCTTTGTGCATTTCTGCTTGTCTGACGTTATCACAGTATTTATTTAAAAATGTTTTCCTTCTGTTCACTACTTTTGCTTTACCTCTCTTTTTGAAATGAAGCTGTTCTGTGCCATTTATGTATGTACAAGTTGCCGCACGTCTTCATGTTATGACATTCTGTGTATGTGTCTGAGGTTTGCAGTTAGCACTTGGAGTAGCTATAATGTCGTACATAAAGCAGCTCGTTGAGACGGCAACTGGATCCCTTCTTTTATTGTTACATCGACAAGTGACCCTTCATACCATACTTTTGTTTTTGCCAGTTTCGTTTTAAAGCAACAAACTCAACAGCATACTTCAGTAGATGTTGAATCAGGGGAGACAGCAGCAAGACAATCACTTCGTTCCGAGACTATTACATTTAGTACCGCCTCTACCACCGAAGAGTAGCTCATATACTAGAAGCATTTAAGTCCCATCTTAAAACTCATTTGTATACTCTAGCCTTTAAATAGACCCCCCTTTTAGACCAGTTGATCTGCCGTTTCTTTTCTTTTCTGCTCTGACCCCCCTCCCCCCTCTGCGCTGCTGACCTGTCTCCGCTCGAGATGGTCACCTGCTGGCCCCACTATAGACTGGACTCTCACTATTATGTTAGATCCACTATGGACTGGACTTTCACAATATTATGCTAGATCCACATCGTCGCCCACATCTGCGGTCCTCTCCAAGGTTTCTCATTGTCATACCACTGGGTTGAGTTTTTCCTTGCCCCGATGTGCGATCTGAACCGAGGATGTCGTTGTGGCTTGTGCAGCCCTTTGAGACACTTGTGATTTAGGGCTATATAAATAAACATTGATTGATTGATATCAAAGACTTGCACGGTAAGGATAATTCAAACCCGAATTTTGGAGGATGTGTTTTCATGACTTGGCATAAACCGCCCGTCTCGATCAGAATGAAATTCTGATCCGAAAGTGTGATCGGTTCAGAATATTCCGAATGCCGTGTTTACATGAAGAATTTTTATTCCAGTTAGGCTTTTAATCCGATTAAATGTGTCAATGGGCACATGTGGCATTATTATTATTGGTCCTTGGAAATGAGCAGCCTTTGTTAACATATAAAAAAAAAGTCGGGGCCTTCCCAGCTGAGAGAATTTGTAAGCCTGTGAGACGAGCGTCCTCAGTGAGAGGAACGTAAGTCACACACAATGTCATGTGACGTTAGAGCAGGTGGTCGTTCGTTGGTAGTGGGCGGTCTGCTCCTGCTGCAGGACGCCATGCCTCAAAAAGCACACAGAGTATTTATTTCACGCTTGCTCGTTGTGTGGGAGAATCAGATCAGACTGTAGCTTCAAGACGCACGCACACACACACACACACACACACACACACACACACACACACACACACACACACACACACACACACACACACACACACACACACACACACACACACACACACACACACACACACACACACACAGACACAGACACACACACACACACAGACACACACACACACACAAACACACACGCAGTGAGGCACGGCGCCCCCCGGGTGCATTACGGCGTGCTACTCTGTGTTATTGTGAATCTCTCCCAGGACGCCATCAGGGCTGATTCAATTTCTTCGCTTGCCCCCGAAGGCCTCTGCACCTCCCACGGAGACCAAAATTAAAAAGCCCACAAGCTGTGGCAGCTGCGGCGCCATCTATGTTGTTTTGGAACACGCTCGTTAAAGGCAAATGGCACTGATGTGGATGTTTTTAACGAGGACTCATTAGGAGCGGGAACATGTTACATGGAAAACACGACGCCAGGTTAATAATAGTCACAGGGATCACATGTGACACACACACTCACACACGCACACACACACACACACACACACACACACATACAGACAAAGTCAACAATAACGAGTCTTGCAAGTGACCTGCAAGTAACCTACGGTTTCAACGTCACATGACCGCGAAGGAGAGTTGAACGCCAAATCGCCATGATGAGTAGAATTATCATTCATCACAACACAAACATGCCTCCACAAACATTTGTGCAATTGACCAAAAAAAGACAACAACTGTTTACAGGGCTATGTGGCCATATTGACATTAGCATCTACAGACATTGTTACATGATCATCTAGAGCAGGTTACTCAACACGTTTTCAGCTTTTATTTAGCCTTTATATCAGGGGTGTCCAAACTTTTTCCACTGAGGGCCGTACACGGAAAAATTTAAGCATGCGGGGGCCATTTTGATATTTTTCCTTTTCAAACCTTAACAAAATATATGGATTTTTTTTTAACCTTTAGGGCTCCCGGGGACTATAAAGGGTCTCAGTCATTAAAATGTTAAAAATAAGTCAAATTATTATTATTATTTTTTATTTAACGCTTACAGTAAATCTCTATATCAACTTGAGGTTGATATAAAGTAAAAAAAAAAAAAGGTTTTCTGTCAAAGACAACTTTGTTTTTTATAGTAAAACTGAAATTTAATTTAATATTTTTGAGTAATCACAGTGAAAAGTTAAATAAAATCCTACTAAATATATTTGGGATCCAAAAGGTCCCCCACTCATAAAGTGATACATTTTTATTAGTTTTTTTTAAACTTTTTTTTTTAACTTTTAACACTTAAATTACGAGATTAACTTCAGATATATCTGTCGATTTTACGTTTTAACTATTATTTTGTTTGTTTTATGCTCTTTTGTCAATTAAAACTGTGTTGTTTTTATATGGCAACCACACAATATATGCAATATTTTTTCCACATAAAACATTTTAAAGTGATATTTTTTAAGTAATAATTCATTATAACATAGATTTTTAGTGTTTTTTTTGTTTTTTTTAGCAATGGCAAAAAAGAATAAAAATAAACAAAGACAAAAGAAAGAAAACAGCCTGCATGGCAGCTTTGTGTCAACATTGCAACTTTTTCTTGTTAGATTTCACCTCATTCCACTTTTTTGAAATGTTTTTTTTAATTTTTGCAATATTATCAATTTAGCAATTTTTGCAGAATGTGTGGCGGGCTGGTAAACAATTAGCTGCGGGCCGCAAATGGCCCCCGGGCCGCACTTTGGACACCCCTGCTCTATATTAATGATTTGCCCACTGTTTGTCCTGAAGCTGAATGCTTAATGTAAGCAGACGACACAGTTTTCTTCCTCCATGGTCACACCAAAGACATTGTTACTCCCTCCGAGGTCTTAATCAAGGCTCAAGTTGTTCGTTTTTCCTCACACAGACATTTATTTCAGCCGGGCCTTTTTCTCATTACCAAACGATGCCAAAAAGAAGAACTAATAAAATAAGAAAACAGAACTTACAATTAGTCTGACATCCAATCAAAGAAAACACATTGATTTCACATACATTATCAGAAAGAATCACCTCATTGGCCTCACAAACTCCAAGGGAATAAAGTTTATTTTTAATCCAAGACTCCATTACCGTCTTCCACTTGTTTTATCTGACCACATAACTTTCCTCCAGAAGGTCTTATCTTTGTCCATTTGAAGTCAGATGAAACAAAAATTGAGCTGTTTGGCCACAATACCCCGCAATATGTTTGGAGGAGAAACGGTGAGGCCTTTAATCCCAGGAACACCACGCCTACCGTCAAGCATGGTGGTGGTAGTATTATGATCTGGGCCTGTTTTGCTGCCAATGGAACTGGTGCTTTAAATGGGACAATGAAAAAGGAGGATTACCTCCAAATTCTTCAGGACAACCTAAAATCATCAGCTCGGAGGTTGGGTCTTGGGCGCAGTTGGGTGTTCCAGCAGGACAATGACCCCACACACACGTCAAAAGTGGTAAAGGAATGGCTAAATCAGGCTAAAATGTATGTTTTAGAATGGCCTTCCCAAAGTCCTGACTTAAACGTGTGGACAATGCTGGAGAAACAAGTCCATGTAAGAAAACCAACACATTTAGCTGAACTGCACCAATTTTGTCAAGAGGAGTGGTCACAAATTCAACCAGAAGCTTGCCAGAAGCTTGTGAATGACTACCAAAAGCACCTTATTGCAGTGAAACTTGCCAAAGGACATGTAAAATCAGAAAAAATGTGATTAATATTAATCCGGGTGTGTGTAAACCTGCTCGCCGCCACAGGGCCAAAGAGTGTGAATGACTGTAAAGACGACTCACTGCGTTCGGTTAAGTCTACTGGTTAAGAAACGTGCTCAGGTGCTGAGAGCGATGCACAGAGTGAGACCTCTTTCTTCCTGTCGGAAGGGAGGGATGAAGAAACATCGATATAATTTATTTCACGATAAAATGACCAAACGCCGCTTAATTGTTGTGTTCCTTGTTCTCCCCCGCTCCCCCTTCCTCCTTCCAAGACGCGCTTGCAGTATAACAACATCCATGATTGGTTGGTTGTTTACTATGATGAGTCACGATTGGTTAGGGACAAGCCAATCAGAGGCAAGATAGGGCGGGTCATCAAACCAGTAAAAATCACAAAGTGCCTGCCTGCAAATGTAATTTTTGATCTGAGTTTGATACATTTTGTATTATTTGCACAGCTATGTTATTTATCTTACGTAGAAAGAATACTTTTCTACTTTATTTATGTTATGTAATTCTGTACTACTTAAACAGTTTATTTCATGTGCTGTGTGTTAATACCCATCTTGACTAACTGGGTTAATAAAAGTGCCACTGACTGTTTACAGAACAGTTGTCATTCGCTTCAATTTTACTGAATATCACTAAAAAATGAATATCTTTATATGTATACTTGCACCGAAAAATATATCGAGATATATATCGAATATCGAGTTTCAGTAAAAATATATCGAGATAATTTTCTTTCCTCAGTTTTATTCATTTTTACTTCTTCCTTCATTTAGGTTTGTAAGACTGAAGATATTAAACATAAAATAAACATTACAAAAGTATAGCGTCCAAAAATAAGCTAACAAAAATAATGTCCATATTGTATTTTACATAATTAAAATAGAAGGTTTAGTGTCACAACTACATATGTTTACGCATATAGAAATTAAACAGCATCCACATCAAACATTGCACTCAATGTATGCGCCATAGCACAATTAAAGGCCTACTGAAACCCACTACTACCAACCACGCAGTCTGATAGTTTATATATCAATGATGAAATCTTAACATTGCAACACATGCCAATACGGCCGGGTTAACTTATAAAGTGCAATTTTAAAATTCCCGCCACACTTCCGGTTGAAAAACTCCTTTGGATATGATTTATGCGCATGACGTCACAAAAGCAACGGAAGTGGTTGTACCCCATCGGACCCGATAGAAAAGCCTCTTGTTTTCTTCGACAAAATTCCACAGTATTCTGGACATCTGCGTTGGTGAATCTTTTGCAATTTGTTTAATGAACAATGGAGGCTGCAAAGAAGAACGTTGTAGGTGGGATCGATCGGTGTCTTAGCGGCTAAGTACAATACTTACAGCAACACAACAAGGACTACTTACTACGCCTAGCCGATGCTTGCCGCCAAACCTACGGATGAAGTTCTTCGTCGCGCCGTTGATCGCTGGAATGCAGGTGAGCACGGCTGTTGATGAGCAGATGAGGGCTGGCTGGCGTAGGTGGAGCGCTACTGTTTTATCATAGTTCTGTGAGGTCCGGTTGCTAAGTTTCTAAATTAGCCTTAGCGTCGTTAGCAACAGCATTTTTAAGCCTTACCAGGCTGAGAATTTTTAACCGTGTAGTTACATGTCCATGGTTTAATAGTATTGTTGGTCTTCTGTCTATCCTTCCAGTCAGGGGTTTATTTATTTTGTTTCTATCTTCATTTGAGAACGATGCTATCACGTTAGCTCAGTAGCTAAGTGTGTCACCGATGTATTGGGGCGGTATAGCTCGGTTGGTAGAGTGGCCGTGCCATCAACCTGAGGGTTGCAGGTTCGATCCCCACTTCCGCCATCCTAGTCACTGCCGTTGTGTCCTTGGGCAAGACACTTTACCCACCTGCTCCCAGTGCCACCCACACTGGTTTAAATGTAACTTAGATATTGGGTTTTCACTATGTAAAGCGCTTTGAGTCACTAGAGAAAAGCGCTATATAAATATAATTCACTTCACACTATTGTCTTGGAGATAAAAGTCACTTTAAATGTCTATTTCGCGTGCTCGACTCTCATTTTCAAGAGGATATAGTATCCGAGGTGGTTTAAAATACAAATCCGTGATCCACAATAGAAAAAGGAGAGAGTACATAGTTCTGTGAGGTCCGGTTGCTAAGTTGCTAAATTAGCCTTAGCGTCATTAGCAACAGCATAGTTAAGCCTTACCAGGCTGAGAATTTTTAATCGTGTATTTACATGTACATGGTTTAATAGTATTTTTGATCTTCTGTCTATCCATCCAGTCAGGGTTTTTTTTAATTTAGTTTCTATCTGCATTTGAGACTGCTATGCTATCACGTTGGCTACTTAGCTAGGTTAGCTTCTATTTTTTTTAGCTTCGAAAAGCTGAATATTATTAATCGTGTATTTACATGTTCATGGTTTAATAGTATTTTTGATCTTCTGTCTATCCATCCAGTCAGGTTTTTTTTTAATTTAGTTTCTATCTGCATTTGAGACTGATGCTATCCCGTTGGCTACGTTGCTAGGTTAGCTTCTATTTTTTTAGCTTCGCAAAGCTGAATATTATTAATCGTGTATTTACATGTTCATGGTTTAATAGTATTTTTGATCTTCTGTCTATCCATCCAGTCAGGGTTTTTTTAAATTTAGTTTCTATCTGCATTTGAGACTGCTATGCTATCACGTTGGCTACGTTGCTAGGTTAGCTTCCATTTTTTTAGCTTCGCAAAGCTGAATATTATTAATCTTGTATTTACATGTTCAGTCACTGTGAATGTCCATTTCGCGTTTTCGACTCTCATTTTCAAGAGGATATAGTATCTGAGGTGGTTTAAAATACAAACCTGTGATCTACAATAGAAAAAGGAGAGAGTGTGGAATCCAATGAGCCAGCTGGTACCTAAGTTACGGTCAGAGCGAAAAAAGATACGTCCATCACTGCCTCTCAAGTCCTTCACTGTAACGTTCCTCATCTACGAATCTTTCATCCTCGCTCAAATTAATGGGGTAATCGTCACTTTCTCGGTCCGAATCTCTCTCGCTCCATTGTAAACAACGGGGAATTGTGAGGAATCCTAGCTCCTGTGACGTCACGCTACTTCCGGTACAGGCAAGGCTTTTTTTTATCAGCGAGCAAAAGTTGCAAACTTTATCGTCGATTTTCTCTACTAAATCCTTTCAGCAAAAATATGGCAATATCGCGAAATGATCAAGTATGACACATAGAATGGATCTGCTATTCCCGTTTAAATAAAAAAAATTCATTTCAGTAGGCCTTTAAGCCTAAAGTGTAGTGTTATTGTCCTCTACTGGTCATATTTAGCGCTGCATGTATTAAACGAGCTCTGATCGCCCAAAGTTACAACACGGCCACGAATAGAAAATACATCACAAAGTCAGCAATGTCAATACCAAACAAACTAAATATATTTATGCACAATATCTACTTACATATATTTGACCAAGTTTGGTGATGAAGCTTACACTTGTGGATTTCTACCATTGTTGCCTCTTATCTAGAACACGGTGTCCGTTGCTTAAAAGGTCCGACAGGAAACAATGACTCTAGACCTTGTTGGGGGCGGAACATTCATATCGTGTTGTCCAGTCGTCGCTAAAAGTCTGATTTTCGCAATTTATTTCGATTTTTTTTTCCAAGGTTGAATTAGTAGTTTTCTTCTACTCACCTTACTGCTGCTTTATCGTGACACATAGGCCTCACTGTTGCCCCCCTGTGGGGTGGCGGGAGTACTGCAGACATGAGCAACCCAACCCATCAAGACTATTGGGGTGAATGAATTGATTGATTGAAACTTTTATTAGTAGATTGCACAGTACAGTACATATTCCGTACAATTGACCACTAAAGGGTAACTCCCGAATAAGTTTTCAACTTGTTTAAGTCAGGGTCCACGTAAATCAATTCATGAAAAGCTTTGGCAGACTGGATTTTGAATATGCCTGCATCCCTTCTACACCAAGTACTAAACCTGTTTTTTTTGTGGCATCAAATACTTATTTTACACAATCTAAAACAAAGTACAGTTATTTATACCAATTATTTCATTATTTTGTTTTTATTCTGTCTCTCTGTTACATTAACGCTACAGTACCATAAAAATGATGCACTTCATGTAGAGGTAAACTTAGAGTTATGGTTGGAGGGTATCAAATACTTCGATCCAACTCTGTGTTACTAAAACGGCCTTCTTTCATCTCTGTAATATTGCTAAAATGTGTCCCATTTTGTCCACCATTGACGCTGAGATCATTATTCATGCGTTCGTTACGTCTCGTCTCGATTACTGTAACGTATTATTTTCGTGTCTTCGTATGTCTAGCATTAAAAAATTACAGTCGGTGCAAAATGCGGCTGCTAGACTTTTGACAAGAACAAGAAAGTTTGATCATATTGCGTCTATACTGGCTCACCTGCACTGGCTTCCTGTGCACTTAAAATGTGACCGTTTTACTACTTACGTATAAAATACTAAAGGGTCGAGGCCATCTTATCATGCTGATTGTATTGTACCATATGTCCCGGCCAGAAATCTGCGTTCTAAGAACTCCGGCATATTTGTGATTCCCAG
The DNA here is from genome assembly GCF_033978785.1 of Entelurus aequoreus. Lineage (NCBI taxonomy): Eukaryota > Metazoa > Chordata > Actinopteri > Syngnathiformes > Syngnathidae > Entelurus > Entelurus aequoreus. Next base: position 43,176,849 of record NC_084746.1, on the reverse strand, counting down.
AGCCCCAAACAAGTCTGCGGGCTATAGAACGTTTTCTCTGGAATGCCCTACCAGTAACAGTTAGAAATGCTACCTCAGTAGAAGCATTTAAGTCCCATCTTAAAACTCATTTGTATACTCTAGCCTTTAAATAGACCCGCATTTTAGACCAGTTGATCTGCCGTCTCTTTTCTGCTCTGCCCCCCTCTCCTGAGTGGAGAGGTTATTAGGTGACCAGGTAACGAGATTTCTCTATAGAATCTCCTCTCTGGTCAACAAAAGCACCATGAGGATTCTGGCGGGAACTCTCGTTCAACCCTTTTTCGATTACGCATGCACTTCCTGGCACCCTAGCACCTCCAAAACCCTCAAATCTAGACTCCAAACATCCCAGAACAAGCTAGTCAGGTTACTTTTAGACCTCCACCCCAGATCCCACCTCACTCCAACCCACTTCTCCAAAGTGGGCTGGCTCAGGGTGGAGGACAGAGTAAAACAACTTGCACTGAGCCTAGTCTATAAAATCCGCTACACCTCCCTGATACCGAAATACATGTCAAACTACTTCCTTAATGTAAATGACCGCCATAACCACAACACCAGGAGGAGCTCCACTAACCACGTTAAACCCAGATTCCGATCTAACAAAGGTCTTAACTCATTCTCTTTCTATGCCACATCAATGTGGAATGCGCTCCCAACAGGTATAAAAGAAAGGGCATCTCCATCCTCCTTCAAAACCGCAATAAAAGTACACCTCCAGGCAGCTACAACCCTAAACTAACACCATCCCCGGATTGCTAATAATCAAATGTAAACAATCAAATGCAGATACTTTTTCTTGTGCCTTCTGATCTCTCTCTACACTGTTTCAATATCCATTTCTCTGTTCTCAATTGTTGATGACTGATGATAACAACCAAACCTAACCCCCCCCCTCCACACCCCGGATTGTAAATAATGTAAATAATTCAATGTGATTATCTTGTGTGGGTGTTACCATTTAGTGGTCAATTGTACGGAATATGTACTTCACTGTACAACCTACTAATAAAAGTCTCAATCAATCAATCAATGAGTCTCTAGCTGTTCATGCACTCATCTGTGCATCAGTTGGGGACGTCTCTGCGCTGCTGACTTGTCTCCACTCAAGATGATCCCCGGCTGGCCCCACTATGGACTGGACTCTCACACTATTAACAAGATCCACTCGAAGTCCATTGCACCGGTCGCTCAGGGGGAGGGGGGGAGGGGGGGTTCTCATTATATCCCATTGGGTTGAGTTTTTTCTTGCCCTGATGTGGGATCTGAGCCGAGGATGTCGTTGTGGCTTGTGCAGCCCTTTGAGACACTTGTGATTAAGGGCTATATAAATAAACTTTGATTGATTGACTTATTTTGCTCATTGTACAGATGTTCCAATGTTCTCTCAGATACAGTTACAGTATGTGGTGCCAGAGGGGGTTAGGATTACGTGAAACATAGCTGGATATTTTCAACAGGTAATATTATGGTCACTATAAACATGAACATTCTAAAATACTAAAAGTGGTTTGTATTTGGTGCTGAGTGGAGGAGATGAAAACCAGTACTGTGTTTTAGGAGGAGCAAACTGAAGAAACAAAAAGCCTAAAGGCGCTGAGAGGTATCAATGGAGGTGTGAAGCCTCAGTCTGAAAGGAAAGAAAGGTGGCGAGCCAAACCGCATGAATATTTCATGCTCACCATCTTGCCTTCGCTCTCCGCTGACAAGAACTTTTGGCTACAGTTCCTCTTTGCTGACAAGTTTTTTGAAGGCAGGATTTGTGCAGCTTAGTCCCTCGTGTGTCATCTGCTTGGATGGGCGGGGCCTGGACCCTGCTGCTAATCGAGCAAGCTGAGGGATGAATTTTGACGCGAGTGACTGCTGAACACATAGTGCACGGTCAGGAATTGATGATTGCATCGAAAAAGTGGGCCGAGTTGTTCAATCAACCAATCAGTCGATCAATCAACATACAGTACAGTTGACAGAGTCAAGACAGAGCTATCCCGCCACATCATTTCTTGTGGCCCGCGAAAGTCTGAAAATAATGTGCGTCAATAAAGGACTTAAACTTTCTTGCTAAATGTATTCGTTCTTTCCGTGTTGGCAGAAAAATATCTGCTGCTCGCAATTGTACAAGTACGTCTTTTAAACTTTAAACTAGTGATTACCAGAGCCCCAAAAAAGTCTGTGGGGTATAGAGCGTTTTCCATACAGTACAGTTGACAGAGTCAAGACAGAGGTATCCTGCCACATCAATTCTTGTGGCACGCGAAAGTCTGAAAATAATGTGCGTCAATAAAGAACTTAAAATTTCTTCTAAATGTATTCGTTCTTTCAGTGTTGGCAGAAAAATATCAACTGCTCGCAATTGTACAAGTATGTCTTTTAAACTTCAAACTAGTGATTCCCAGAGCCCCAAAAAAGTCTGCGGGCTATAGAGCGTTTTCTATTCGGTCTCCAGTACTCTGGAATGCCCTCCCTAAAAGGACCTACAATGATTTGAACCTACATTTAAAACGCTTCCTTGAGGTCGAGATAATAAGTATTGGATACAACCCGTTTTTAAATCTGCATGTTCGACTTCGGAGGCGTTCCCAGATTGAAACCACTCACCACCTTCTCTAAAAGCCTAATTCATCTTTTGAAATTGTGCACTGTTTAACTGTTTCCTTGATATAATGGGTATCCCTAAAGTCAGGACATACAATATAGCATACAGTACAGGCCACAAGTTTGGACACACCTTCTCATTTCAATGCGTTTTCTTTATTTTCATGACTATTTACATTGTAGATTGTCACTGAAGGCATCAAAACTATGACACCTTTGAAGTGAAAAGCATTTCAGGTGACTACCTTTTGAAGCTCATCGAGAGAATGCCAAGAGTGTGCAAAACAGTAATCAGAGCAAAGGGTGGCTATTTCGAAGAAACTAGAATATAAAACTTGTTTTCAGTTATTTCACCTTTTTTTGTTAAGTACATAACTCCACATGTGTTCATTCATAGTTTTGATGTCTTCAGTGACAATCTACAACGGGGGTGTCAAACTCATTTTAGCTCAGGGGCCACATGGAGGAAAATCTATTCCCATGTGGGCCGGACGGGTAAAATCATGGCATAATAACTTCAAAATACAACTACGGAAACTTCAGATTGTTTTCTTTGTTTTACTTCGGCCCAAAATAGAACAAGCACATTCCGAAAATGTACACATCACACATAATCATCTTGAAAAAATTGGTGCAGTTTCAAAAACACCATGAAGAACACAATGAACTTAATCTCAGTGTATCTACAGAGCAATTAAACTTTAAGACACAGTCCATCTCGGATTGAACAAAAAACTAAATAACGCATAAATAAAAACTACTATCAACTATCTCATTTGTCATTTCCACATATTATTTCCTGTGCTAACCCAACAAACCATACAAACTGACATAGAAATTTAAGAGGATTGAGGTACTCCCTGCCTTTTAGGCATCACGGTGTATCGATAGAATAATAAAAGCTGTGAAATGTGTGAACAATTTCAACAAACCAAAAACAAAAACTTAAAAGACTGACAGTATTGCAGTGAATCTCACACGGTTCACTTTCTTTAAATTTAGAAATGTTTTTTATTTGTTTTACATTGGGTCGGGGGGGAGGAGTCGCAGCCCCGCTTTATCGTGTACCTCTTGCTTGGTATACTTGCTCGCCCCCGGTATAAACTATTTGCTTGCCTAACAGAATTGCTATTGCGACATCCAGTGGACACATTTAGAACAGCAGTTTCTTTCGTTTAAAAATGCAGCTCAATTTTTCCCATAGCAAACTCATCTCGCGGGCCGGATTGAACCTGTTCGCCGGCCCGGCTGCATCAAATGATAATATAAATACATGTAATAAAGTCAAATACAAATAAGGCAACAAGAGAAGTACCCTACACTTCTCTTTTGCAAAGTAAATCTGAACAGCCGATATGGGCATCTACATCAACTATATGATTTGCCTGAGAAGCTGGACAGGACAAAAAAACTAAATAATACAAAAATAAAAAATAAAAAAAAAGAACCTGTTCGCGGGTCTGATACAGCCCGCAGGCCGAATGTTTGACATCATTGATCTACAATATAAATAATCATGAAAATAAATAAAAAAACATTGAATGAGAAGGTGTGTCCAAACTTTTGGCCTGTACTGTATATTAACAGAAAATTAATTAATACAATTAGTTTTTCATTTCCTAATAACAAAATAAATCATACAACAAATGATTAATTGAAACAATGAACAATCAAAAAAATATATTTTTTAAATCATAAATTTAAAATATATATAAATAGATTTTTAAAAATTAATTAATTGAACTAAAAATAACATACATTTATTTGTTTTGATTTATATGACATGTACCCAATTTAAAATATTAGATTTGGTATAATTGTACGTGTATGTATATTTGGGCAGACCCTGTATGTTTGGTGCTACTGTCTCCGTATTGTGTGACTTCCATGAGTCCTTTGAGGGAACTATTTTGGTTTGGGAGGGCTGGGTGTGCATGCACGTGCACAGCGTTATCCTGCACTGCTGTATGCAAACATGTGAGAGGAGCAGCTGGGAGAGTGAGACCTCCTGCTGCCAGCACTAGTCTCTGCAGCATCAACACTAGCGTGCGAGCAGCAGCAGTGGCGTCCTGCGTGTTGTGGGGGGGGGGGGGCTTAGGCTGGAGTGGGTGCCTGTGATTAACTCTGCTTGGCATGCCGGGATTGGGAATGCTGACTGCATAAAGATGTTCCGTCCGCCGCGATATTACCGTTTATATCCCAGCTGACAAGATGAAAACATCATGACAGCCAAGAGTCGCTGATCTTTGCAGGAAATTTGGAACACACCCCTGTTCACTAAACAGCACACAAACACACACACACACACAAACACACACACACGCACTGGACTCCACGACAGGATGATTAGGATTGTTGTGCCTTGGCGGAGGTCTTTGCTCTACTTAGCTCTCCAAAGTGCAGCCAAGGGGGCCACTATTGGCCCTCAGCACATTTTGTTATTGTCCCACGGCATAATAATAATTGGTAATTGGATGAATGTTCAACACTTTGACTGTGTTTAATCAATCAAAAGGTGGAGAATTTGAAAGTGACATTTTTCTGTATGCATCCAACTCCTCGTGTTGTTAAAGTGAATAAAATGTCGGGTGTTGTTGTCAAGCCTTGTCCCAGTTCTGGTCCTCACGCCTTCCCTCACACACTAGTGGTGTCAGCAGTAATCTAGAACACATGATCTATGCTCCACATCTCCACCCCCAGACGCCTGACCAGCAAACACTGCTCATAGTCATTCACTCCAAATTTTACACAAGATCGCAGTCACTTCCCAGGAGGAGTGGTGGATATCACAGACCTAGAGAGCCTCCTTTGGCGTGTCTTTATAGATCTTCTTCGGCCGACCGATCAAGCGTTTTCCTGTGGACCACTCGCCATAGAGCAGTCTCTTTGGTAGTCGACTGTCCTTCATGCGGTGAATGTGGCCAGACCACTGATGCTGATATCACAGGTAGTGTGGCGTAGAGGCTTTCACTTTCGAAACACTGAAACTCTTCAGTTTTTGGTACTGTCTTGCCACTGAAGTGTCTATAAATCGTAGCATGTACATTTTTCTTATAAGATTGTAAGGCAGAATGCATTTAGACGTGGTCACATAATTTGTTAGGGGATTATTCCATTGAGGGAAGACTTCCTAGATAGCTTCTGTTCCAAATATCAAACAGAACTCACCCCAAGATGACTTGGGAATCTTAGAAGAATGAGTGGTTTTTATTTTATCATGGGAGTAAAAGCACATGAGCAACATCTGATAGGAGCCACCATCTATAGCAGGGGTGTCAAAGTCAAATGGACGGAGGGCCAAATAAAAAATTTAGCTACAAGCCGAGGGCCGGACTGTTCGAATGTTCATTGAAAAATTTTTAAATGACGCATATAGTCTAGTGAACCTAATTGAACCTACTGAAAACCTAACAAATATATTCCAATATGATCAGATAAATAAAGCAATATTTTCTTATGGCTCTGTCAGTAATCTTTAATTTTCAACAGACACAAAAGACAAATTTCCTTTATATAAAAATCCCCATAACATGAACATTAAATGAAAGAAACCGGTATTCAAGGCACCATCAGTAGCCTATATTTTCTATTTTAGCAAAAGTGGGCTAAATTTACTTCAAAGAAAAAAACAATAATAGCAATTTTCTATCATCCACTCAACTGAAATATTTTTAAAATATAATTAAATTGAAATACAATAAAATAAAGTGCAAAAATCTATAAATCAAAAACAACACTTTGTTTAAGGAGAAGTAACATGCAGTGAAAACAAATATTAAACTTTAACTTTTAAACTTGAATTGAGTAAAAACTCTAAATATGTGATTGCACAGTAATGTTCACATTAAACCCCCCTCCTCCCTCCGTGGGAGGGAGGCGAGTTGGGTGCCCGAAACCCCCCGCTGGTTTCGGCCCGCCCCTTGGCGCGCGTGGCACGGCGGGCTCCGCGACCCGACGGCTGGCCCTCGTGGCTTGACGGCGGGCGCGTCCCGACGGGCCGCGCGTAGGGGTCAAACGCAGAAGTCTCAGGGCCTCGTGGTGAGGGGGTGGCCTGCGGGTTTCGGCCCGCTTGACCCCCCCGCTCCGCTTGGCGCGCGCGGCACATGACGGGTTCCGCCACCGACGCTCGGGCTGCAGCCCGACGGTGGTGCGGGCCCGGCGGTGACGCGCGGTTTGGGGAAACAAAGCAGAAGTCTCAGGGCCTCGGGGCCGGGTTTCGGCCCGCCCCCTTGGCGCGCGTGGCACGGCGGGCTCCGCGACTGACGGCCGGGCTGCAGCCCTTCGGCCGGCAGGCGCGTCCCGGCGGGCCGCTCGCCCCCTTTCGGAACCTTGGACCGGCATCCGCTTGGTGCGTGTAAAAGATCTGCGGTCTGCGGGCCGGTTCTAATAATAAATCAAGATCATCCCAAGGGCCGTAAAAAACCTTCTCGCGGGCCGGATATGGCCCGCGGGCCTTGACTCTGACATATGTGATCTATAGGATTTGTGATAAGGAGTCAGAGATCACGACGCATATGTATTCGGCATTGGTACAAACAACTGGGCTTTGTCCAGACTTGCTGGCCCCAAGACTAGAACAACACAGAGTAAGTGTTTTCATGTAATAGGTATTTAAGGAGAACTTGTCTTGGCAGGAGAGATAGATTTTCATTTGGCTAACATCTCCTCCAGGTTTGCTGCAGCACCTGTTAATGTGAGGCTCGCTTGATCAAATAAAGGCTCGCCGGCATCATCTTTGATCCATTGACATCACCAAGTCGTCCTCAGGTTTGGACGAGGATGACAAGACAAGCAATATACATCAATTCTGACATGGAGCAGAGCCCTGAGGCCTCTCATGTGGAAGGCATTGAGTTGTTTGGCACCCCGGCTGTAGACTGTCCACATTTCGCAGGCATAGAGCAGGGATGGAACAACTACTGCTTTGTACATGTTCAGCCTTGTGTCTAGATTCAGACCACAATGTTCCCAGACTCTTTCCCTCAATCTTCGGAAGGCTGCACTGGCGATTCTGTAGGCCACTTTCTCGTCGATGTTTATGGATTGATTGATTGAGACTTTTATTAGTAGGTTGCACAGTGAAGTACATATTCCGTACAATTGACCACTAAATGGTAACACCCGAATAAGTTTTTCAACTTGTTGAAGTCGGGGTCCACTTAAATTGATTCATGATACAGATATATACTATCATATATACTATCATCATAATACAGTCATCACACAAGATAATCACATTGAATTATTTACATTATTTACAATCAGAGGTGTGGAAGGGGTGGGGGGGGGGGGGGGTAGGATATGGACAGCAAGTAGTGGACATACAGAGAGAGAGAGAGGGAGAGAGAGAGAGAGATCAGAAGGCATAAGAAAAAGTATCTGCATTTGATTGTTTACATTTGATTATTAGCAATCCGGGGAAGGTGTTAGTTTAGGGTTGTAGCTGCCTGGAGGTGAACTTTTATTGCGGTTTTGAAGGAGGATAGAGATGCCCTTTCTTTTATACCTGTTGGGAGCGCATTCCACATTGATGTGGCATAGAAAGAGAATGAGTTAAGACCTTTGTTAGTTCGGAATCTGGGTTTAACGTGGTTAGTGGAGCTCCCCCTGGTGTTGTGGTTATGGCGGTCATTTACGTTAAGGAAGTAGTTTGACATGTACTTCGGTATCAGGGAGGTGTAGTGGATTTTATAGACTAGGCTCAGTGCAAGTTGTTTAACTCTGTCCTCCACCTTGAGCCAGCCCACTTTAGAGAAGTGGGTAGGAGTGAGGTGGGATCTGGGGTGGAGGTCTAGAAGTAACCTGACTAGCTTGTTCTGAGATGTTTGGAGTTTAGATTTGAGGGTTTTGGAGGTGCTAGGGTACCAGGAGGTGCATGCGTAATCGAAAAAGGGTTGAACGAGAGTTCCCGCCAGAATCTTCAAGGTGCTTTTGTTGACCAGAGAGGAGATTCTGTAGAAAAATCTTGTTCGTTGGTTAACCTTTCTGATTACCTTGGTTGCCATTTTATCACAGGAAAGGTTAGCCTCTAGAATGGAACCTAGGTAGGTGACCTCATCTTTCCTGGTGATAACAATGTCACCCACTTTTATGGTGAAGTCATTGACTTTCTTAAGGTTGATGTGGGACCCAAACAGGATGGATTCTGTTTTACCCAAGTGTATGGATAGTTTGTTGTCAGCGAGCCAGGTGCAAGTTCTACACAGCTCAGCACTGAGGATTTTCTCCACCTGTGACTTGTCCTTGCCGGATACCAGCAGGGCACAGTCATCCGCAAACAAAAACAATTCACAGTCGCATGCCGATGACATGTCGTTTATGTATATTAGGAACAGTAAAGGTCCCAATATACTGCCTCGGGGGACTCCACAGCTCACCGAGAGGGGGGGGGGGGACATGGTGCCGTTCACCTCTACCACCTGCTCTCTCCCCTCCAAGTAAGATTGCATCCAGCTCCATGAGGTTTTGTTAAATCCGATTGCTCTGAGCTTATCCATCAGTATAGCGTGGTTAACAGTGTCAAAGGCCTTCTGAAGGTCCAGCATGACCCTGCCACAGTATTTGCCCGCGTCCACCTCATGTTTGATGTGGTCGGTCAGATAGAGAAGACATGTGTCAGTGGAGTGGTTAGTTCTGAAGCCGGATTGGAATTTGTACTTGAGTTTATTAGTGGCAAGGTAACTATTGACCTGTTCATAAACTATTTTCTCCATTACTTTCGAAATGGAACTGAGAATAGAAACAGGTCGGTAGTTGCCAGGTTCCAATTTTCTTCCTTTTTTAAAGAGGGGAGTTACTCTTGCTATCTTAAAATCTTTTGGTACTTGGCCTTGTGTAATTGATAGGTTTATTATGTGCGTGATGATCGGGGCAATGATGGAGGCAGAGTCCCTGAGGAATCTGGAGGAAATATTATCAAGGCCGGTGGCCTTGTTAGGGTGGAGCGCGCTCAATTTTTTAAATACCTCATCAGCTGTGACCATTTCTAATTTGAAATCATCGTTGGATACTCCTAGCTTTCTGTAGAAGGCTTTAATGTGTTCTACACCAAAGCGACCAGAGTGGTGGGACAGCTTGTTGACAAGAGTTGCGGCTATGCTGGTGAAAAAGATGCTAAGTCTGCTAGCTACCTCCATTTTGTCTGTAATGAGGGAGTCACCCTCCTTGATGCTGATGTTGGTGAGTCTTGTTTTAAGTTTCTGGCTGCAACCAGGAAGCTGGTTGTTGAGAATTTTCCAGAGCTCACGTGGCTTATTTGTGTTTTCCTCTATTTTTTCGTTAATGTAATTTTTTTTAAAGATTTAGTCAGGTTGGTTGACTTATTTCTTAATTTATTGCATTGCTTTTTGAGAGTTGAAAGAAGTAATTTGAGGTTGATATTATTGGGTTGTTTATCTACTTCTGTTTTACATTTTTGGTATTCAGAGTATTTTCTGTCTCTGTCTTTTATGGCAGCTAATAGGTCCGGATTCATCCATGGTTCCGAGCGGGCTTTGATCCTGACTGTTTTCACGGGAGCCATGTCATTTAGTATCTTTAGGAACGCCGTTTTGAAGCGATCCCCAGCAACATCGACCAGGTTGCTCGCGAGCACAGGGGACCAGTCCCACTCATCTAATTTTAAATTGAAATTGTCATTGGAGTATTTTTTGAGGGATCTGGATTGGGCTGTTATGTGGCCATTGGCTTTGGGTTTAGCTATTTTGCGGGTGCAGAAGGTTAGATAGTGGTCGCTAAGACCACAGATCATGACCCCACTATTTTTTATTTTAGGCCGGTCTGAAGTGAGAATGAGATCTATGGTTGATTGGGTGGAATCACACACCCTTGTAGGTAGCGCTATTAGCTGGGAAAGACCGTGCTGATTACAAAACTTGCTGAAGGATCTGAAGACAGGCGCATCTTTGCGTTGAATATCTGTGTTCAGATCCCCAGTTATAATATTCTCCACGTTGTCTGTCCCTGCCAAGCATTCTTCCAAAGCCCCATAGAAATCACTCTGTGTGGTCGGGACTAGGGATGTCCGATAATGGCGTTTTGCCGATATCCGATATTGTCCAACTCTTAATTACAGATACCGATATCAACCGATACCGATATCAACCGATACAGATTTATACAGTCGTGGAATTAACACATTATTATGCCTAATTTGGATGAACCAGGTATGGTGAAGATAAGGTCCTTTTTAAAAAATTTAATAAAATAAAATAAGATAAATAAATTTAAAAAAAATTCTTGAATAAAAAAGAAAGTAAAACAATATAAAAACAGTTACATAGAAACTAGTAATGAATGAAAATGAGTCAAATTAACTGTTAAAGGTTAGTACTATTAGTGGACCAGCAGCATGCACAATCATGTGTGCTTATGGACTGTATGCCTTGCAGACTGTATTGATATATATTGTAGGAACCAGAATATTAATAACAGAAAGAAACAACCCTTTTGTGTGAATGGGGGAGGGAGGTTTTTGGGGTTGGTGTACTAATTGTAAGTGTATCTTGTGTTTTTTATGTTGATTTAACTAAAAAACGAAAACAAAAAAAAACCAACCCAAAACCGATAATAGAAAAACCGATACCGATAATTTCCGATATTACAATTTAAAGCATTTATCGGCCGATAATATTGGCAGGCCGATATTATTGGACATCTCTAGTCGGGACCATATTTGGTTTTACGGGCTAGTAACCCCTTGGCACTTAGCTATTCCCTTAGCCTTACAGGAGACTTGGGACACCACTTGCTTGACGTCAGTGCGCAAAAAGTTAAGTTAAAGTTAAAAGTTATAAATAATGATAAATGGGTTATACTTGTATAGCGCTTTTCTACCTTCAAGGTACTCAAAGCGCTTTGACACTATTTCCACATTCACCCATTCACACACACATTCACAGTTAAGTAAAAAGTTCAAGTTAAAGTACCAATGATTGTCATACACACACTAGGTGTGGTGAAATTTGTCCTCTGCATTTGACCCATCCCCTTGTTCACCCCCTGGGAGGTGAGGGGAGCAGTGAGCAGCAGCGGTGGACGCGCCCGGGAATCATTTTTGGTGATTTAACCCAAAATATTCCAACCCTTGATGCTGAGTGCCAAGCAGGGAGGTAATGGGTCCCATTTTTACATTACATCCAGTCTTTGGTATGACTCGGCCGGGGTTTGGACTCACAACTAACCGATCTCAGGGCGGACACTCTAACCACTAGGAACTGAGGTCGAAGGGGCTAAGGAACATGATTTTTTTCCTCATGACTTTCTTCAGGCTTCTTATGGTGCCTGAGTTGGAGGTCATAGCGCCACCCGTTGCTTTGGCATGCAGATGTCAGAAGTGGAAACACGCTGCTCTACACGTCATTGGCAGCAGAAGGCGACGCCCACAGGAGCAAGATGGAGACAGTCGAAGCGACGAGACAGCAGGCGACAAGCGTGACTTGAAGCTGACACATTGGCCCAATATGCTTGATGGCAGATGGACGAGTGCTGCAGTTTGTGTTGCACGCTGTGTTTGGAACACAACCTGCCCACATCTTTATGCCACTCAAGATAGCATCATCCGCTACGGTACAAGACACCACGAGTGAACTAACGACCCAATACATTTGTCCGTGAGGTGAATGTCCAATTACGGGAATATGATGAAGTCATTATGTCAAACATCCCTGAGGTCAATCGAGGCTTACAGTGGCCTTATACCGGCGACCTCGGACCCCTTACAAAACCTCTCAGGGCTCATCCACCATCGACCCCACAGCAGTCCTTTTGCTAAGCATGTTTACATTTGGCAGCCCACTTTATGGACATGCTGGCTCTTCTTCCTCGGAGCAGGGAATGCAGAGGGACGGAGAAGCAGCAGTAGCACCCGCCGTCGTCTCCAGCGTACTGGTAAACACGTCAATGGACGCTGAGGGATGATCCACGTCACAGCACATGAGACCACACGAGACCACATGAGAGCACACCAGACTACATGAGAACACACGAGAGTACATGAGACCACATGAGAGAATACCAGACTACATGAAACTACATGAGACCGCACGAGAGCGTACCAGACTCCATTAGACCTCATGAGAGCATATGAGACTACATGGGACCAGAATGAGAACATAAAAGTCTACACAAGAGCATATAAGAATACATGATACCTCATTATAATAATGAATAATAATTCGTGATGTCCGATAATATCGGACTGCCGATATTATCGGCCGATAAATGCTTTAAAATGTAATATCGGAAATTATCGGTATCGGTTTCAAAAAGTAAAATTTATGACTTTTTAAAACGCCGCTGTACGGAGTGGTACACGGACGTAGGGAGAAGTACAGAGCGCCAATAAACCTTAAAGGCACTGCCTTTGCATGCCGGCTCAATCACATAGCATCTACGGCTTTTCACACACACAAGTGAATGCCATGCATACTTGGTCAACAGCCATACAGGTCACACTGAGGGTGGCCGTATAAACAACTTTAACACTGTCACAAATATGCGCCACACTGTGAACCCACACCAAACAAGAATGACAAACACATTTCGGGAGAACATCCGCACCCTAACACAGCATATTATTATTATTATTATTATTAGCCTTTATTTAACCAGGTAAAATCCCATTGAGATCAAAGATCTCTTTTCCAAGGGAGACCTGGCCAAGAGGGCAGCAGCAAGGTTACATTAAAAACAGTAAAAAAATACATAAAACATCACATTTACGACATTAAAACTTGCTCACATAACACATGTGCATACAGACAAGGTAGACTGCAGTCCTTTCACAGAAGCTTTAAACTCATTCAACGTAACAAGGGTTTGAAGTTTAATATTCGATTGTAGGTTATTCCAAGCCTTTGCTGCTGAAAACCTAAATGCTTTCTTGCCCAGTTCAGTTCTTACTTTGGGGACGACAAATTGCAGAACATTCATTGAACGAAGATTGTGACTTCCTTGTTTCTTTGTTAAAAGACAAGACAGATAAGATGGAGTGATACCCAGAATGGTTTTGTAGATGAACACATACCAATGATTGAGGCGTCGAGCACATAAAGATGTCCAGTTAACCATTGAGTATAATACGCAATGGTGAGTAAGGGGAGCGCAGTTGGTGATAAATCTCAGTGCACCGTGGTACACACTATCCAGCTTGTGGAGACAACCAGCAGTAGCATTCATGTACAACACATCTCCATAGTCAATAACAGGTAAGAAGGTTGTTTCCACCAATTTCTGTTTCACAGTAAAAGAAAAGCAAGACTTGTTTCTATAATAACATCCCAGTAAAAGTTTCAGTTGTTTTACAACATACTGAATGTGCTCCTTAAAACTCAAGTGGTCATCAATTAAAAATCCTAAATATTTAAAAGCACATACTAACATAATTTGTTGCCCATTTCTTGTTAAAATGTTCTCACACAGTGCTGATCTTACAGTTTTTGATGTGGTAAAGAACATACACTTTGTTTTCTCTGCATTTAAAACCAGTTGAAGATAGCAAAGTTGTTCTTGTACTCTGTCAAATGCATGTTGTAGATATTTAAAGGCCTCAGCAGGAGTGGGTGCTGTACAGTATATGACAGTATCATCAGCATAGAAATGGAACATAAACACAACAGAACAAATACCCACAACCCCTTGCAGCACTAACTCTTCCGGGACGCTACAATATACACCCCCTTCTACCCTCTACCCCTTAACCCCCACCTCAACCTTGTCATGCTCTCTCAGGGAGAGCATGTCCCAAATTCCAAGCTGCTGTTTTGAGGCATGTTAAAAAAAATAATGCACTTTGTGACTTCAATAATAAATATGGCAGTGCCATGTTGGCCTTTTTTTCCATAACCTGAGTTGATTTATTTTGGAAAACCTTGTTACATTATTTTATGCATCCAGCGGGGCATCACAACAAAATTAGGCATAATAATGTGTTAATTCCACGACTGTATGTATCGGTTCATATCGGAATCGGTAATTAAGAGTTGGACAATATTGGAATATTGGATATCGGCAAAAAAGCCATTATTGGACATCTCTAATAATAATGAATTACAATTTTATAGCGCTTTTCTTGACACTATTGAATTGCGATACCACTGATTTTCTTTCTAATCCGATACCAAGTAAAATTCAAGATGGTATCAGCGATACCAATCCGACACAGATAGTTTCTGCAAATATACCCCGTTCTGTCTGGTAAAATTTTAAAAAGTTGTGTATTTTGAAACAATAATGATTTATATTTGCATGTCTCACGACACATTATCTGTATGTAATACTGGCTGCATTTCTGATAGTTGTTTGTGTGCCATGTTGTTCCAGACCACAGCAAACATTACCTAGCTTGCCAAAGATTGTAATAAATCTATTAAAAGAAGACAGCCTGCAGTTTCCTTTAACTTGGACACACACAACTGTACTTTTGGCCATTAAAAGCCCGTCATTTCCAGGAGTTATCTCATCTTCTGCGTAGCCTCTGATTTACTAATGGTTTCTAATAGAGATGTCCGATAATATCGACCTGCCGATATTATCAGCCGAAAAATGATTTAGAATGTAATATCGGAAATTATCGGTATTGTTTTTTTAATTATCGGTATCATTTTTTAAAATTTTATTATTTTATTTATTTATTTTTTTTTTTTTATTAAATCAACATAAAAAACACAAGATACACTTACAATTAGTGCACCAACCCAAAAAACCTCCCTCCCCCATTTACACTCATTCACACTCATTCACACAAAAGGGTTGTTTCTTTCTGTTATTAATATTCTGGTTCCTACATTATATATCAATATATATCAATACAGTCTGCAAGGGATACAGTCCGTAAGCACACATGATTGTGTGTGCTGCTGGTCCACTAATAGTACTAACCTTTAACAGTTCATTTTACTCATTTTCATTAATTACTAGTTTCTATGTAACTGTTTTTATACTGTTTAACTTTCTTTTTTATTCTAGAAAATGTTTTTAATTTATTTATCTTATTTTATTTTTTATTTTTTAAAAAGGACCTTATCTTCACCATACCTGGTTGTCCAAATTAGGCATAATAATGTGTTAATTCCACGACTGTATGTATTGGTATCGGTTGATATCGGTATCCGTAATTAAGGGTTTGGTCAATATTGGAATATCGGATATCGGCAAAAAGCCATTATCGGACATCCCTAGTTTCTAATGTTGTAAAAATGTGTAGAATAAATATTACATTTTAACATTTCTGTCAACCAAGGATTGCTTCAGCCTGCAACACATAGTCATTTTGATAGTAGGCTATTATAGCTAATATAGACACTTACGTCATGTGTGGCCTTCATTATAAGACTTATATACGGCTTTTCATTTTTTGCGGCTCCAGACAGATTAGTTTTTTGTATTCTTGGTCCAATATGGCTCTTTCAACGTTTCGGGTTGCCGACCCCTGACTTAGGTGATGTTGAAACTTTTACATCTTGAAAAAAGTATTTCTCTTTAAGAGCATATGGATCCACACTATCAAATTTACATATTGTTATATATTAGCCTATTTACATTTCAAAATACGCAAAAATGTGTACAGCTAAAATAGAAAATAGTCGTCTCATTGGAACGTGACCACCATCTGAAACTCGAAAGTGCCTCTAGGACACGTGGTTGCAATTCAGCAATAGGTGGTACCACCAATACACATTTTTCTGCTTGACCTATTACATGAGCAAATATGTGACCAAGCTAGCTTCTAGCTAACGTCCCAGAGCCTGACGGAGAGAGGAATGATCTGACATGTAGTCGCCACTGAAGGCCTCATGAGACAGAAGCGGCGCCAGCCAGTAGAGACGAGAAGTGCACCTCAACGCTAATGCATTCGTTGGCCACATTTAACAGCATTACCAGAAACCAATGACGTTCCTGTGCCAGAACATCATCGGGTGTGGCAAGAAAACGTCGCAGCGAAGCCGACCTGCGAAAGAATCTTGACAATTCCATTGGCTGGTGTCAATCTGCTGCATTTTTCTACGCCAAGGCGCTGGTCCCGGTCCAGATGGACCAGCAAAGTGCCATCGTTCAAACGAGTCGAGCGGCTTGGGAGCTCAAAATTGAACAAATGAAAGGTGTATGTTCTGTGAGGTCCAACGGAACACAGATGCTTGACTTGCATGCTGGCAACTACCTGCTGTTTTTCCACATTTCAAAGAGTAAATTAATCCATCCTTAATCTCATTAAACGCTGACCCGTACGAGCGCTATGAATAGATTACCACTGGAAAATAATCCCGCCTCAAATCATCGTCAGTGTGGAGAATAAGCCCAAATCAGCCTCAACCCGTAAGCCTAAAAGCTCACTCATATGTTAACATGACCACACTGACAACACGCCTTGAGGGGAGTCCTGAGGACGCACTCATGTACCCTCGTTAGTGTGCCTCGTTAGCATGTTTGACATCCTAAGGACCTCCATTCTTCCTTCTTTATGTGTCCTCAACATGAAAACATGGCTTCATTTATGTTTCTAATTTGGAATTTTGACATTATTGTGGACGGCCTCATTTCTAACTTCTGACGCTGGGGGGCAGTAAAGAGCCTTAGAGCTGAAGAATAATTCAGATTATAAAATGTTAATCTTTGCTAGTGTGGCTGTCACAAAATTAAGTTGCCACTGCTCAAAAGCTAAATCTGGAGACCATAAAAGGGCATTTAAGACCTGCTCAGTGGTCTTGTGGTTAGAGTGTTCGCCCTGAGATCGGTAGGTCGTGAGTTCAAACCCCGGCAGAGTCATACCAAAGACTATAAACATAGGACCCATTACCTCCCTGCTTGGCACTCAGCATCAAGGGTTGAAATTGGGGGTTAAATCACCAAAATGATTCCAGAGCGTTGCCACCGCTGCTGCTCACTGCTCCCCTCACCTCCCAGGGGGTGGAACAAGGGGATGGGTCAAATGCAGAGAGTAATTTCACCACACATAGTGTGTGTGTGACTACCAGTGGTACTTTAACATGAGACAAATACAGACTGCATGAGAATTAGAGACTACATGAGGAAACAATTAAATGACTAAATGGGACAATTACAAACTACAGAAGACAATTACCAACTGCATTAGAGCACAGTTAAAGACAATTACCGTATTTTTCTGACCATTGGGCGCACCGGATTAAAAGGCGCACTGCCGATGAGTGGGTCTATTCAGGTCTATTTTCATACAAAAGGCGCATTAAAAGGGTCATATTATGGTTTTTGTCTAAATTTAAAACAATATCTTGTGGTCTACATAACATGTGATGGTGGTTCTATGGTGAAAGTGTTGCATAGATTATGTTTTACAGACCATTTTCAAGTAGCTTTCTTCAGGATGCGATGTTTTGTGGGTGGTCTTTTTTACGTGGCTCACCTTCGACAGCGTCTTCTCCCCGTCATCTTTGTTGTAGCGGTGTGGCGTGCAAGGATGGGAGTGGAAGATGTGTCAAAAGATGGAGCTACCTGTTTAAATGACATTCAGACTTTACTTAAATCAATAACGGAGCAGCAAAACGGATGGATCTTCTCATACGTGGCTCAATAATGCAACATCAACGCCGGAAATGTGTCCCGTGAAAAAACGTCCGACCGTAACCCTCTAACAACTAAAGTTCCATGGGTGAATTATGTAAACCCACAACAGTTTTTAGCGCTTTGATGGCTTGTCTACTGACAGATATAAGTCAGAACTTTACACTACTTTATATTAGAAATGCCAACAGCGGAAGATGAATGTCTCATAAGAAGGTCGAGAAAAAGAAGAAGCTTATGACTACGTTGTCGACACGGACTACAATGGCGGACGTGCGCACATTTTCAGGACTTATGCAGATCCCAAATACACACCAGCAGGTACCAGAAGGTAAGAAAAGTTGGTTTTGCATAATATTGTGAAACAAAACGGCAGGTAATATGTCTGCTAATAGGTGCCATTTTGCGGTCCTTATACACGCACCCTAATAATATTTGTTTGTTTAATGCGCCAACAATCCATCAAGCGGTGCGGCTTCATAGCTTACCGAAGTCTTACTAAAAACATTTTGACAGATTTTTGAGCGCCGTGTGTAATGTTCTATATTCTCAACGGAACATTTAAAGTTTTGGTGTTGTTTACTGCCGTCATCTTGCAGTCTACCCATATCTCTTATGTGTGACTGCCATCTACTGGTCACACTTATCATTACACCATGTACCAAATTGCTTCGAGGTCGGGAGGCACAACCAGAATCATGCTGTACATCAGGCGCACCGGGTTATAAGACGCACTGTCGATTTTTGAGAAAAGGAAAGGATTTTAAGTGCGCCTTATAGTCCGAAAAATACAGTAGATACTTTAGGAGGCTATATATGAAACAATGAGAGACTTTGTGGGGTTTCATGAGACAATTAGAGACTACATAAGACTACAGGAGACAATTACAAACTACATGAGGCTACATGAGACAATTAAGAGGTTACATGAGACAATTAAGAGGTTACATGAGACAATTGATATCAACATGAGACTACACAATTAAAGACTTGTGGGGGCTATAGATGTGACAATAAGAGACTTCATGGAGCTTCATGGGACAATTATATAAATCAGTGGTTCTTAACCTTGTTGGAGGTACCGAGCCCCACCAGTTTCATATGCGCATTCACCGAACCCTTCTTTAGTGAAAAATAAAATTGTTTTTTTTTCAAATTCAAGACAAAGTTATATGTTTTTGGTAACACTTTAGTATGGGGAACATATTCTAAGTCAGACAGACTTAAATTAGAGTTATTTGGACACTAGGGCAGGGGTCGGCAACCCAAAATGTTGAAAGAGCCATATTGGACCAAAAATACAAAAAAAAATCTGTCTGGAGCCGCAAAAAATTAAAAGCCATATTACATGTGTCATGACATATACATTTAATTAAGAGGACTTAAAGGAAACTAAATGAGCTCAAATATAGCTACAAATGAGGCATAATGATGCAATATGTACATATCGCTAGCCTAAATAGCATGTTAGCGTCGATTAGCTTGCAGTCATGCAGTGACTAAATATGTCTGATTAGCACTCCACACAAGTCAATAACATCAACAAAACTCACCTTTGTGCACTCACGCACGACGTTAAAAGTGTGGTGGACAAAATGAGACAGAAAAAGTGGCATAAAACACGTCCTAGAAAGTCGGAGCAATGTATACATGTAAACAAACTATACGGTGAGTTCAAGGACGCCAAAATAAGTAGGACAAAACGGCGCTCGCCAAATACTCGAATGAGTGAAGCATATTTAATATAAACAGTGTGATTTATAACAATTAGGGAGGTTTGTGTCATGTTTGTCCTCCTACAGAAACCATACTAAAACAAAAAAATACATTTTTTCCCCTCATCTTTTTCCATTCTTCATACATTTTTGAAAAATCTCTAGAGAGCCACTAGGGCGGCGCTAAAGAGCCGCATGCGGCTCTAGAGCCGCGGGTTGCCGACCCCCGCACTAGGGGAACATATTCTAAGTAATAAAGACTTAATTTAGAGTTATTTGGTTAGGGTTAGGGTCAGGGTTAGAGGTTTAGGGTTATAATAAGGCCATGCCGAATAAGGCATTAATAAGTACTTAATAATGACTAGTTAAGAGCCAATATTTTACTAATTTGCATGTTAATAAGCAACTAATTAATGGTCAATATGTTCCCCATACTAAAGTGTTACCATGTTTTTTTACTGGTGCACAACAAATTACACACCTGCAAACCAGTCAGCTGTTGCCGTATCCGTAATACGCCCGTAGGGAGAAGCTTGTATTCACACGATGAGGGTGTGTTTTGACCTCCGCCGAACCCCTGAGGCCAACTCACCGAACCCCTAGGGTTCGTTTGAACCCAGGTTAAGAACCACTGATATAGATAGATGGATGAATGGATGGATGGATAGATAGATAGATAGATAGATAGATAGATAGATAGATAGATAGATAGATAGATAGATAGATAGATAGATAGATAGATAGATAGATAGATAGATAGATAGATAGATAGATAGATAGATAGATAGATAGATAGATAGATAGATGGATAGATAGATAGATGGATAGATAGATAGATAGATAGATAGATAGATAGATAGATAGATAGATAGATAGATAGATAGATAGATAGATAGATAGATAGATAGATAGATAGATAGATAGATAGATAGATAGATAGATAGATAGATAGATAGATAGATAGATGGATAGACTTGTAACACAATTGCACTACCTTAACACCCGTATTTCACACCAAGAAAAAAAAGCTCACAGTGCATTGTAAAGTCTTATAGCTGTTGGTAGGAAGGATCTGCGCTCCTATTTGCACTGTGGATGTAACAGTCTAATGCCGAAGGATCTTCAGGACCTCCACAGTGCCGTGCATTGGGTGAGAGAGATTGGACCTTCTGTCAGCCACTTCCTCGATGCTGTCGAGTGGGCAGCCTAGGATGGCGTCAGCTCTCTTACTCAGTCTGTTCCTGTCTTTGACCATGCTGCCCCCACGATGACATAGAACACCTCAGAAGCTACCACAGTGTCACAAAAAGTGCGCAGTCCTGGCCTGCACACCCCGAAGAACCTTATTCTCCTCAAGAGGTGTAGGCAACTTTGGCCCTTCTTGTACAGAGCGTTTGGATTATGGGTCCAGTCCAGTTTATTGTTGAGGCAAACAACCAAGTATCTAAATGAGTCCACTATTTATATCTCTAAACTCCAGAAGTCCATCACAAGCACTTTTGTATTATTGGGGTTCAAGTGCAGGTGATTACGTGCACACCGGTTGACGCCTGAGATGACTTCTTTGTATTCCTGCTTACAGGTTTTGCTTGTAGCCGTTCTTACACCTACTGATCCTATATTTAAGACTACAGGAACATTTACAAACTGTATGAGGCTACATGAGACAATTAAAGTTAAAGTCCCAACGATAGTCACACACACACTAGGTGTGGTGAAATTACCCTCTGCATTTGACCCAGCCCCATGTTCATCCCCTGGGAGGTGAGGGGAGCAGTGAGCAGCAGCAGTGGCCGTGCTCGGGAATCATTTTGGTGATTTAACCCCCAATTCCAACCCTTGATGCTGAGTGCCAAGCAGGGAGGCAATGGGTCCCATTTTTATAGTCTTTGGTATGCCTCGGCCGGGGTTCGAACTCACAACCTTACAGTCTCAGGGCGGACACTCCAACCACAAGGCAACTGAGCAGGTCTTTATTGGGTTTCATGAGACTACATAAGACTACAGGAGACAGGAGACAATTTCAACTTGCATGAGGCTACATGAGACAATTAGAAACTACATAGGACAATTAAAGGCCTACTGAAATGCTTTTTTTTTATTTAAACGGGGATAGCAGATCCATTCTATGTGTCATACTTGATCATTTTGCGATATTGCCATATTTTTTCTGAAAGGATTTAGTAGAGAACAACGACGATAAAGGTCGCAACTTTTGGTCGCTGATAAAAAAAAAAAGCCTTGCCTGTACCGGAAGTAGCGTGACGTCACCGGAGGAAGGACTCCTCACATTTTCCCAATGTTTATAATGCAGCGAGAGAGATTCGGACCGAGAAAGCGACGATTACCCCATTAATTTGAGCGAGGATGAAAGATTCGTGGATGAGGAAAGTGACAGTGAAGGACTACAGTGCAGTGCAGGACATATCTTTTTTCGCTCTGACCGTAACTTAGGTACAAGGGTTCATTGGATTCCACACTTTCTCCTTTTTCTATTGTGGATCACGGATTTGTATTTTAAACCACCTCGGATACTATTTCCTCTTGAAATTGAGAGTCGAGAACGCGAAATGGACATTCACAGTGACTTTTATCTCCACGACAATACATCGGCGAAGCTCTTTAGCTACTGAGCTAACGTGATAGCATCGGGCTCAAATGCAGATAGAAACAAAATAAATAAACCCCTGACTGGAAGGATAGACAGAAGATCAACAATACTATTAAACCATGGACATGTAAATACACGGTTAATAATTTCCAGCTTGGCGAAGCTTAACAATGCTGTTGCTAACGACGCCATTGAAGCTAACTTAGCAACGGGACCTCACAGAGCTATGATAAAAACATTAGCGCTCCACCTACGCCAGCCAGCCCTCATCTGCTCATCAACACCCGTGCTCACCTGCGTTCCAGCGATCGACGGAAGGACGAAGGACTTCACCCGATCGTCCGTGCAGTCGGCGGCTAGCGTCGGCTAGCGCGTCTGCTATCCAAGTCAAAGTCCTCCTGGTTGTGTTGCTACAGCCAGCCGCTAATACACCGATCCCACCAACAACTTTCTTCTTTGCAGTCTTCATTGTTCATTAAACAAATTGCAGAAAATTCACCAACACAGATGTCCAGAATACTGTGGAATTTTGAGATGAAAACAGAGCTTTTTTGTATTGGATTCAATGGGGTACCAATACTTCCGTTTCAACGATTGACGTCACGCGCATACGTCATCATATATAGACGTTTTCAACCGGAAGTTTAGCGGGAAATTTAAAATTGCACTTTATAAATTAACCCGGCCGTATTGGCATGTGTTGCAATGTTAAGATTTCATCATTGATATATAAACTATCAGACTGCGTGGTCGGTAGTAGTGGGTTTCAGTAGGCCTTTAGAGACTTTATGGGGCTTTATGAGACAGTCAGTATGTGTCCATGCACTAAATTAGTTCGATTTCTCAAATAGTTCAGCTTTAAATAAGCATCCTACAACCCATGAAAACACCTTAATCCAGTCGCGTTCGGTTTTTGAAAAGTCGGACTAACACATCTGGATTATGCGATTGAAAACTAGATCTCTTGAGAAGGGACCCTTCGTATCGTGCATGTGTTTTCTTTAATAAAAGCCCGTAAATGAGTACTTGACAATGATATACATTTTAAATGTCTTAATATTGCAGTTTAGTGTAAGATTTGATTTCAAAAGCAGTGTGTGTGGCTCATTAGGTGTGTGCGGGTGAGAGGAGTTTCCACAACATTCCAACATGCCGTTCAGGTGCCTTCATGAAGACGAATGAGCCTGGGACATTGCCATTCATCATCAGCTCTTCACCTGCCTCTCCATCATACTGAACCACAGAACTTTCCGCCAAGTTGTCCTTAGAGACGCAGCTGACGGTTGAAATAATCAATAGGTCTTGACCTTTGCAATACAGGGCTAGCCTGTCACTGGTCCTGGTTATGTAGCGGATGGGAGGGGGTAAAGGGGACTTCAACTTCCTTCTAGAGCATGTGGCTCTTCTGCCACCTTCAAAAAATAAGTTTGCCTTTTTAAAAAGAGTTGTATAATTTCCGAATTTCTGTGAGGCCGTGAATGCGCACATGCTGAGACCTGAGGCACAAGGGAGGCAAGTAGAAGAGACTTGAAGCCTGTGCGTTCAGTTCAACTTCTCCAGTATGCAACATCTTGGGTAAACTAACCAGGAGTACTTGCCAAAAAAGAAAAGAGAAGCAGGAAAAGAGTTTAATTTCACATGGAAGGATTAATTCTCCTATGAAATTTTTTAAAAATTAAATCTTTTAAAAGTTTTTAAACTGTGCTACGTTTTACGGCTCCATACTATTTTCTTCAGTGTCTCTTTTGATTGTGCAGGTTGCAGACCCTTGTTCTAGAGCAGACCTGGGCAAATTAAGGCCCGGGGGCCACGTGCGGCCCGTTAAGCTTTTCAATCTGGCCCGCCGGACATTCCCAAATAATTATTTTAGATCTTTAAGATGTAAAGTGTAGCTGCCATTATGATGTGCTGTGATGTTTTCAAATTACCATAAGTCTTCAACTATACAAAGTATTTAAATACAGTAGTTGGAATCTGCGCTTTTACATGATATTTTAGTGACTAGTGTTGTCCCGATGCCAATATTATTTCGATACTTTTCGGTACTTTTCGATACTTTTCTAAATAAAGGGGAGCGGAAAAAATTCTATTATTGGCTTTATTTTAACAAAAAATCTTAGGGTGTGGCGGACCGGTACTTTTCAGAGGCGGTATGGTACCGAATATGATTCATTAGTATCGCGGTATTATACTACTACCCGTATACCGTACAACCCTTCTAGTGACTATGGTAATCTACGTCACAGCAGGTCAGACGAGGCACCAAGCAGTGTGGGTGGGGAGCGTTTCCATAGTGTTTCTAGAGCCTGAAATGTGAGTGCCAGGGACAGACGCAGAGGGAGATTTTTACAAGAAAGTTCTAAAGCTTAGTGATGTA
Source organism: Entelurus aequoreus (assembly GCF_033978785.1). Taxonomy (NCBI): domain Eukaryota; kingdom Metazoa; phylum Chordata; class Actinopteri; order Syngnathiformes; family Syngnathidae; genus Entelurus; species Entelurus aequoreus. Next base: position 43,151,993 of record NC_084746.1, on the reverse strand, counting down.
TCAGATATATCAGATTGTAGATGTTTTTTGTTTTTTTACCCTTCACGTTCATATTTCGCTGTGTGTGTTGCATTTTTGTTGCATTTGGCTTGATTGTAAAATGTCGATTGAGAGGGGGTGTGACGTTCATATGTCCTCAATATTCAGGGTTTTATCGTTCATAGGAACATTTAAAATTCTGTTTTTAAGGCGGTCTGTCATAACATTTTTAGCATTCAATCAGACTTTATTGTGAGGTTTTATATTAGTTTTCCTAAAAATAGATATACCGGCCCCCAGACACATTTTTTTCTCTAAATTTGGCCCCCGAGTCAAAATAATTGCCCAGACCTGTTCTAGAGTGAAAAATAAGTCGTACAATTGGATAAGCAAACTTCGTCAAAAAACCTCTACAGTCTACAGTGGAGCCATGCGTAACTTCATGCAGACGACACTTGATGGAATTAAACTTTGTATCATCGCCATTAGCATCAACTCATCAACATAATGGATTCATCCAAGTCTACCCTGATTGGACACAATAAGCAGACTAAAAGCTTTTGGCGGCAACGAGACATTTTTGGAGCCACGGTTAAAAGCTTCATTAAACATTTAGAGTGGCTGAGTGCAGCGTCAGCTAACACACACGTCAACGCTGACAACCGCCATGGAGCCCTGCTTGCTTGATCCCGGTGGGACCCTCACTAGTGATCCTCTAAGACCCTTGCTAGTAATCCTATGAGACTCTCAAAGTGATCCTCTGAGACCCTTGTTATTGATTTTCTCAGGACCCTTGTTAGTGATCTTCTGAGACCCTTGCTTGTGATCCTCAGAGAGCTTCACTAGTGATCCTCTGACTGAAACCCTCACTAGTGATCTTCTGAGACCCTCACTAGTGATCCTCAGAGAGCTTCACTAGTGATCCTCTGACTGAAACCCTCACTAGTGATCTTCTGAGACCCTCACTAGTGATCCTCTGACTGAAACCCTCACTAGTGATCTTCTGAGACTCTCACTAGTGATCCTCTGAGAGCTTCACTAGTGATTTTCTGACTGCGACCCTCACTAATAATCTTCTAAGACCCCCGCTAGTGATCCTCTCAAACCCTCGATCTTCTGAGACCCTTGTTAGTGATCCTCTGACACCCCCGTTGGGGATCCTCTGAGACACTCACAGTTATCCTCTGTCACCGTCGCTAGTGATCCTCTAAGACCTTTGCTAGTGATCCTCTGAGACTCTCAAAGTGATCCTATGAGACCCTTGTTATTGATTTTCTCAGGACCCTTGTTAGTGATCTTCTGAGACCCACACTAGTGACCTTCTGAGACCCTCACTAGTGATCCTCTGAGAGCTTCACTAGTGATCTTCTGAGACCCCCACGAGTGATCCTCTGAGAGCTTCACTAGTGATCCTCTAAATGCGACCCTCACTAATAATCCTTTAAAACCCCCGCTAGTGATCCTCGGAGACCCTCGATCTTCTGAGACCCTTGGTTCTCTGAGACCCTTGTTAGTGATCCTCTGACACTCACAGTAATCCTCTGTCGCCGTCGCTAGTGATTCTCTGAGAACCTTGCTGGTGATCCTCTGTAGACGAGCTTCAAGACGTTGACAAGTAGAAGTCAGAGGTCACAATCATTTGACACTACATGAGTGAAATATGACATCTTTGAAGGACTTCAATATAAACTTGCCATTTGTCTTTTACTGCGTCTCAAATGGAATACTAGCATCAGTATACTTCGGTAAGTACAGTATATACAAAGTACACCTACTCAGTGGCCTAGTGGTTAGAGTGTCCGCCCTGAGATCGGTAGGTCGTGAGTTCAAACCCTGGCCGAGTCATACCAAAGACTATAATAAATGGGACCCATTACCTTCCTGCTTGGCACTCAGCATCAAGGGTTGGAATTGGGGATTAAATCACCAAAAATTATTCCCGGGCGCCACCACCGCTGCTGCTCACTGCTCACCTCCCATGGAGTGATCAAGGGTGATGGGTCAAATGCAGAGAATAATTTCGCCACACTTTGTGTGTGTGTGACAATCATTGGTACTTTAACTTTATATACATGTGTACATGTGTGCAGGCTCCTCAACTCTACGTTTCAATTTAAGTTGGTTCTTGTAGCTAAATAGGGTTCTTATATACACAGAACACATGAAAGGGATAAAATAAAATAATTAAAACAATATTACAAGAATTACCGTATTTTTCGGACTATAAGGCGCACTTAAAATCCTTTAATTTTCTCAAAACTCGACAGTGCGCCCTTATATCCCTGGGCGCCTAATGTACGGATTGATTTTGGTTGTGCCTACCGACCCCGAAGCTATTTTATTTGGTACATGGTGAAATGATAAGTGTGGCCAGTAGTAGGCAGTCACACATAAGAGATACGTGTAGACTGCAATATGATGGCAGTCACATAAGAGATACGTGTAGACTGCAATATGACTCAAGTAAACAACACAAACATTTGATATGTTCCATTGAAAATATAGAACATTACACAAGGCGCTCAAAAATCTATCAAAATGTTTTGGTACGACTTTGGTAAGCTATGAAGCCGCACCGCTTGATGGATTGCACTGTGCTTCAACATACAAGTATTATTATGGTGTGTGTATATAAGGTAAGACATATTATCTGGCGCTTTGTTTCGCAATATTATGCAAAAGGAACTTTTCTTACCTTCTGGTACCTGCTGATCTGTATTTGGGATCTGCATAAGTCCTGAAAATTTGCGTGCTATCCGACTTTGTAGTCCGTAGTAGTGGTGGTAGTATTGGTAGTGGTATTAGTGGTAGTGGATAAGCGTCTTCTTTTTCTCTATCTTCTTGTTATGGGGCATTCATCCTCCGCTGTTGCCATTTCTAATATAAAGTAGTGAAAAGTTCTTACTTATATCTGTCAGTAAACTCGCCATGAAAGTGCTAAAACATTATTTACATTATTCACCCAAGAAACTTTAGTTATTAGAGAGTTCTAGTCGGACAGTTTTTCCGGCGTTTTTATTGCACTAGTGAGCCACGGATGAGGAGATGCTGCTCCGTTATTGATTTAAGTAAAGCCTGAATGTCATTAAAACAGTTAGCTCCATCTTTTGACGCTTCTTCCACTCCCGTCCCTGCATGCTACACCGCTACAACAAACATGATGGAGAAAAGACGCTGTCGAAGGTGAGCCATGTAAATAAGACCGCCCACAAAACGGCGCATCCGGAAGCCACTGTCAGAAAGCGACTTGAAGATGATCTGTAAAAGTTAAGTTAAGTTAAGTTAAAGTCCCAATGATTGTCACACACACACTGGGTGTGGTGAAATTTGTCCTCCCTGTTCACCCCCTGGGAGGTGAGGGGAGCAGTGAGCAGCAGCGGTGCCGCGCCCGGGAATAATTTTTGGTGATTTAACCCCCAATTCCAACCCTTGATGCTAAGTGCCAAGCAGGGAGGTAATGGGTCCCATTTTTATAGTTTTTGGTATGACTCGGCCGAGGTTTGAACTCACAACCTACCGATCTCAGGGCGGACACTCTAACCACTAGGCCACTGAGTAGGTGGTAAAACCTCTGTGAAACATAATCTATGCAACATTTTGACCAAAGAACCACCATTACATGTTATGTAGACCACAAGGAAGTGTTTTCAATTTAGAAAAAATTAAAAAAAATACCCCTTTAATGCGCCTTATAATTCGGTGCACCTTTTGTATGAAAATAGACCTGACTAGACCCGCTCATCGGCAGTGCACCTTATAATCCGGTGCACCCTATGGTCCGGAAAACATGGTAAATGAAACAGTAATAAAAAAAAGATACCATAAAGTTCTGTGTACAACACGCACCATTTTTTTGCGTTTGGAAATATCAAAAGTGGGGGGGGGGTGCGCCTTATGTACAGACACAATAGACTAGTGGCAAAACTTCCGACATACATGCCAATGCACACCTGATTTTATACTCTCAAACAGAGGCAATGCACACATGAGCTAACAAATACTTCATAAATGGGGAGATACCGATGCGTCTCACCTTTCACTTCAAAACTTCAGTCGCATGATTTCTAGGGAGTCACATGATTTGCAAAGATCGTTAGGGAAAGTGATGGGAAGTCCCTCTTTACCGAGTTGTCATAGTCAACACGTCTAACTTCTGTTTAAGATGCCTCGCCAGTCTTTCTCATTAGCATTCAAGTTCAAGGTCCTCCATGATGCCGAATTGGAGGGAAACCGGGCAGCGGGAAGAAGATATGACATCACCGAGTCGAACGTACCCTGATGGAGGGCAGAGAAGCAGCAGCTTTGCAAGCACCCAAGCAGCAGAAGGCACGTCAGGGGAGAACAGCCAAGTGACCTGAGATGCAGGAACAGCTCGTCGCATGGGTCACTGAGAAGCGTCAAGAGAGTTTGCGCCATCTCCACGACTGCTCTCCGACAGAAGGCCAGGGTCATCGCCAACGCCATCGGCATCGAAGACTTTAAGGGCAGACAGCACTGGGCCTACCGTTTCATGGGTAGGCACGGTCTCTCCGTCCGTCGACGCACCGACATCTCCCAACGCGTTCCAGACGTAGAGCAGAAGGTCACGAAATTTCAAATATATATAATCAAGATGCGTCACCAGCTGGACTACCCTCTTTCGCTGATAGGGAATGCCGATCAGACTCCCTTGACATTTGACGTTCCTTGCAACGTCACGGTTGCGGGCAAGGGGACTAAGTCGATTAGCATCACAACGACTGGGCACAAGAAAGATTGATGTACGGTAATGCTCTCGTGCACCGCTGACGGAGGAAAGCTGCCGCCCTAGGTCGTCTTCAAGAGAAAAACTTTACCGAAGGTCAAGTTCCCAACTGGCATTATCGTCAGGGCGCAACAGAAGGGGTGGATTGGACGAGGGTCTCGTCGATGACTGGCTTTGATGTGTATGGGATTGACGTGTCGCCAGGCTCAAAAGATGGTGCAGTCTCCTGGTGCTAGATGCGTTCTGGTGCTACAAGATCGACGGAGTGAAGGCGGTGATGCATCAGATGAACGTCAGTGTGACGTCACTTCTCCAACCCCATGATGTTTGTGTCAACCACCCGTTTAAGGTCGGGCTACATCGCTGCTGGACTGACTGGATGACGACCGAGAAGCACATGTTCACCAAGATGGCCAGACAACAGAAAGCTAACGATCTGCTCGTGGATCCTGGAGGCATGGGAGGAGATCAACCCCGAGCTGGTGCGCAAGTCCTTTGAGAAGTGCTGCATCTCCAACGAGCTGGATGGTACAGAGGATGATGACCTGTGGGAAGACGGCGAGGTAGAAGAGCCAGCAGAAGAAGAAGACAACTTGATGTACCCTGACTCAGACTCCGAGTTGAGAGTAGTCTTCGAGGGGGGGAGTGAGGAGGAAGATTTCCTGGGTTTTTAATCCATACACTGGTTCCAAACATCCCTTTTCAGGGCAAACACATTTACCAAGAAAGAATAAATGTATTACATGTATCACACAAATTTACATGATTTTATTTATTTTATTTTTTTACAAGTTGCAAAGTTAAGTGTGCGCCTTATACACAGAACTTTACGGTATTTATCCATGTGGCTTACTGTATTGACCTAGCAGTTACCGTATGTGTAGTTTTAAAGAGTTTCGGGATTTATCGACTGCTGTGAACGTGACCTGACCGTGTATTAGCGTGAGTGTGTGTGTGTGAGTGTGTGTGTGTGCATGCGTGTGTTCTTGTATTTCTACCCTTCTTGAGATATCAACAAGAAAAAGTACCTTCCATATGGATATAGGACCGGTGAACAGATTAGGACAGAAATCATGTTCCCAATACGGAAAACCATCGCATCTAATAGAGAATGTCTCATTTGCACCCTGGATGGTGAAATCTATCAAAATTAGGGTGGTCCCAAAAAGGAGGGATTTTTCAAATTGACTGTGTGTCGGTTTTAAAAGTGCTCCCCCTCAACATATGAAATAACAAGTGTGTGCATGAATTTGAAGTGCTCCCCTTTGGCCAAAATGTAAATAATGAAGATTAAAAACTAAACACCAATTACAAACAAACAAACAAAGAAAAAATCAACTGAAATTTGACCTTTTTTATATTTGCATAGTTTGTATATATTATTAATGTTGCAAATACAAATCTTTATATATCTAGAAAGGGTGGTCCTAATAAATTATGAAACTTATGAAAAGCATTTTTCGGAGGTCTCAAGAAGGAAACAAATACAAGAACGTGTGTGTTTGTGTGTGTGTGTGCGTGTGTGTGTGTTCGTGTGTGTGCGTGAGCGAGGAACATGCAGAGAGTAACGTTAAGTTTTCTGATGATGAACGGTAGCCTTGTTTGTTTTTGCAACGAAAAAGATTGTTGATCGACCTGCTCGTCATCCTCATAACATCCCTGTAAATGCATTTGAGATAAGTGCAGCCAATATTGAACACGCAGGGCCGAATCTATTAAAGGTTTGCGTGTATCAAAAAGTGCAAACCTGATAGCGCACACAAAGCTGATCTACTAAGCTCAGAGCTGGTTTTTGCTACGGGCAATGTGAGCGACCGCCGACGCCGCAATCTATGTGGGGGCGCACACACACAAAAAAATCCAATCAAATTTAAAAAAAAATGTTAAACTCGCTAGTTTTCTAGAATAGATTAGTGGCCCTTTTTATATAGAGAAGGCAGCATTGCATTGCTCCAAGGTATGGGCGAAATTTTGCCGTCCTGTCTTTCTAAAACAGAGGCGCAATATTCCTCCTTTTCCAAAAATGCGCCTCTGTTGCAGGTCATTAACACCTCCGCCCAGTTCACCCATGGGCCGGCACATTTCTGCTTCAGTTTTATATAGAACTCCATCCATCCATCCATCCTTTTTCTACTGCTTGTCCCTCTCGAGGTCGCGGGGGGTGCTGGAGCCTATCCTAGCTGCACTGGGGCGGAAGGCGGAGTACGCCCTGGACAAGTATATAATAAATATGCAAGTCCTAGTAAATATAGCGACATTTAAAAATTAGATGATTATGATTTTGCAGCGCCAACACAGATAGACAGACAACATTCACGCTCACATTCAAACACTAGGGCCAATTTAGTGTTGCCAATCAACCTATCCCCAGGTGCATGACTTTGGAGGTGGGAGGAAGCCGGAGTACCCGGAGAGAACCCACGCAGTCACGGGGAGAACATGCAAACTCCACACAGAAAGACCCTGAGCCTGGGGATTGAACCCAGGATCTTCTTATTGTGAGGCCCACGCACTAACCCCTGCTTCACCGTGCTGCCATCGGTAGAACTCAAAATCGGAAAATCGACAGACCAAAACAAATCCCTTCTGAATAAAAACGATAGGACGGGAAAATGGGCGGCTTGGTGCGTTGTATAGGAACGGCTACCAACACCTCAACTTGCTACTGAGAGTATGACAGGTTGTTTGTGTCAGAAGAGGCAAGGGGGAGGAGGTAAGAAGAAAGGCAAAATTATATTATCAATATAGCCACAATGGTTTGATTTCAAATTTCCGGTACCAAAAACACAAAAACCGGTACCAATAGGTAAGAAAAAACATTGCAGTGCACCATCGCAGTTAGTGATCTGAGTTGATCAGGCCCATAGTGTATTCTTCCACCCTCTGGTACACAACTGTCATGAACCCGCATGGCTGCAGTAGTTGTGACCCCAAGATGCAGGAACCAGGAGATCGAAGTGCAGGTAAGAGTCTTTTAATACTCATAAATAAAGAGAAACAGTCATGCATGCGGAGGTCCAAAACATAGTAACAATCCTCGAGCACCGAGGAACAGGCGAGGCAGGCTTAAATAGCAGCCTGATTGGCAACTGCAACCAGGTGTGCCGGGGTGCCAATCAGGGACAGGTGAGGGAAACGAGCGCTCAGAGGAGACACGCAGAAAATGGAAATCAAATATGAGCACTGACAGGAAATAAACACAACACAAGGAAACACAAAGAGAAGTGAAGTGACAGATCGTCACAACAACTTTGCTATTTATTTGGTATTTATCTGCGTCTTGTCTTCTTCTTAATGGTGAACTGCAACCCCTCGAGGGTGGTAAGTGCACACTCAGCATTCCGAGTGTTTTAAGTATAGACATCATGGTACTGACAGTTCACTGCATTTTGACATACTTCTCACTGTGAAACGGCTTAAACACTTCAAAGACCAAGGTTTCTCATTGTCATCAGTTTTTCTTGCCCTGGTGTGGGATCTTGTGGCTTGTGCAGCCCTTTGAGACACTCGTGATTTAGGGCTATATAAGTAAACTTTGATTGATTGATTGATTGAATCCTGTCCACTTGCAGCAATAACGTCGCTATATGTTACAGCTAAATAAACTAATGAATTAGCTAAACCAGCTGAGGCAGTGTTTTTCGTTTTTACAGCCAAGTAAAAAATTGAACGAGTAGAATTGACGCACACTTGAGATGATTTACATTGCCAGCCAGCAGGTTGTTCTGAGGAAATTTTGACTGCAAAGTTGTTTTTCTGCGCGGAACTGCACTGCACACTTTTTTTTCTTGCACGTTAGGGACATGACGCTGACGCCCGATGTCACCATCACTTGCTGCATTTTTCCACATTTTTGCACACTTTATCTCCTCGCTGCAGCAGCCCCAAAGGTAAGCCCAGTTTGACCTTGAAAAAGGAAGCTGCGGCAGGCTCGGCTAATCGCTCTCGCTTTGAGCGTGTGCACATGTGTGCGTATGTGTGATATAGGGCTATTGACTTCATAATGGCCTCTGCTTCACAAAAAACCCCTAAGCGCGACTGTTCACATACACACACACACACACGCACACACACATTAGAACGCAGTCAAACAAGCTAATGTGTTATTTACGGACAGGTCTATTCTTTGAGGAGCTGCTAAAAAGACTAAACGGCTCCTGCACAAAGGCAGTCATCAATAGGAGCACAATGTCGTCTGTTTGGATATTTCCTTTTGGGGTGGGGGGGTAGGAGGCAGGGGAGCTCAATACCAGCCTATTGTTTCCACAGCGAGACGATCAGAGCATTGTGGCTTTGAAGGCGCTCAATACAGCAGGCCGCAGACTAAGGTTGGGGGGCTCAGGAGGGACCCTGGGGGTTCTTAAGAGACGGAGTGGGATCGATGAAGGCTATTCTGAGCCTGACGGGATGAGGAGAACGAGACAGAGTCGGGAATCTTAAACGTTACGGCATCATCGGTTGTATGCTAAACAACTGCTTGACACACAGACTCACGTGTGCATATGTGCATGCACAGTGCGGCCGGTGGAGGGAGGGGTCACCGTATGTCTCAAGGACAAGCAATATGCGGTACACATCATAGTAATAGTCCATATACACTGTAAAAAAAAAAAATCCTATTTTTATGGTTAATTTACTCTAAATTTCTACTGTAATTTTTCTTTTTTTTTAAAAATAGTTTATAAAACTGCAGAATTGAAGACATTATCTGTAAATAAACAATCCACCTGTTATTTTAAGTAATATGCCAATGACAAACTATGTATATTTCAATTTTTTCTACAGAAACATACCAAATTAATTATACATACAGTAGCATTTTCTGTTTTCTTAAAATACTTTCAAATTCATGTAATATTACGATATTTTTCCGTAAAATGTTTCATGAAAATGTCTGTAATTATAATGTTTTTGATCATTATTTGGTTTACAATGTTTTACTTTAGTTTTATAGTTTTCGTTTGGCAGCTGTAGCTGCCAGTAGATGACCATTTTTTTTAGGGCTGGGAATCTTTGGGTGTCCCACGATTCGATTCAGAATCGATTCTTGGGGGTCGAGATTCGATTCAAAATCGATTTTTTTTCAATTGAACACGATTCTCGATTCAAAAACGATTTTTTTTTTTTTTTTACCCCCTTGTTATGATGGTTATATATATATATATATATATATATATATATATATATATATATATATATATATATATATATATATATATATATATATATATATATATATATATATATATATATATATATATATATATATATACGTTAGGTCAGGAAAAAACACAGAGACTATTACATCCCTACAACCCTGTTTCATCCCTACAACCCTGTTTCGCAGGGAAACCTGCGAAACAGGTTTGTAAAAATCCCCTGAAGAGCAGGGAAACCTGCGAAACAGGCATGTAGGGATGAAATAGACTCTGTGTTTTTTCCTGACCTAACGTATATTCCGCTCTACCTCAGGATTGAGCACTGTACAACGGACAAACCATAGAAACCTTGACTATTTAAATATATATAAAAAAAAATATGTATATATATATATATATATATATATATATATATATATATATATATATATATATATATATATATACTCACAATATGAATAACCACTATTTAAATTAAATTTTGAGTATATATATATATATATATATATATATATATATATATATATATATATATATATATATATATATATATATATATATATATATATATATACTCACAATTTAATTTAAATAGTGGTTATTCATATGATGATTGTATTTTTTATTTGATTTTTGAATTGTGCTTTATAAATAAACGTGCCTTGCCTGGCGAGGAAGCCAGTGCTTGTGTGCTTTTGGTCAAATGTAAAAACAATGTTTTAACGCTCTAATGAATGAATAAATAAATGAATGAATGAATGAATGAATGAATCGATACATGATTGAAAGAATGTGGCTGCCAATATGGACGATTATATGTCCAAGGTCAAATACTTCTCCAAACTGGACTTTCAGACAAAAAGGAGGTGATCATACAAAGTATGTTTCCATGGAGGATAGTACATGTACTTCACACATAAACACAGAAAAAGTTAAGAAAAACTCCAACTGTTTTTCTCTTTAATTAGGTATTAATGAATATTTGATAACATCTTTAGGAAAGTAAAAAACCCAGAGCCAGTGAAGTTGACACGTTGTGTAAATCGTAAATAAAAAGAGATGACAATGATTTTGCAAATTATTTTCAATTTATATTAATATTGAATACATTACATATTGTTATGAACATGTCCTTTACTATATTATATATATACTTTCAGTGTGAACATAAAATTTTGATGGCATTTTTAAGTTGTTTTAGAGGGCTTTGAAGGCTACAACGGTTACTCCCATTAGCCGCATGGTTCCTTTTTAACATCTTAGAAATTCTAAAAAAAAAAAAAAAAAGACACGTGTTTTTGTCTCTCATAATGATCTTGAATGATAGGCAAAATTCCAAAAAAAGTGCAGTTCCCTTTTAATGGTAAAAAAAAAAAGATTTTGGAAATGTGCTAACTCATACCTGACACTGACATTAAGGGGAAGTCATATCCTGGCATGGTCACATGACTTCACTCCTAAATGTTTCCTATTAGTCATTCAGGAACTTAATGAGTCTGAGTCAGAGTTGCACAAAGAATACATTTTAACATTTCTAAAAGCTTCTTCTTATTGTTGATTTCAACATTGCTTGTGCAGTTAATAAAGCTTTCACCATGCTGGGAAAAAATGATCAGTCTGTTTTTATATGATTTCCATTGGGAAAGACAGTTTTCATGATGTATCTGATGGCTGTGCGAGTGCTCATTAAAAACGTTAAACTTACGTCCACTTCCTGAGCCGGGACCTTTGACCCTCTCATCATGCGTCAGACAGAAGTGTGAATTCTTATCTGACCTTTGACCTATGCAATCATCATGTCAGCACTTTTTTTTCAGCAGTAGGCGTGAAATGAAAAGATGGATTCTACCTGACTGAATCATTGCAGGTTAAAAATAAATGCATGATTCATAAAAGAGGTGGAAATCGTCACCAGTGGGAGGCGCTAAAACTAGTTTAGGACTGAGTGTGTGAGTGTGTGTGCATAGGCGCCGATCTACATTTCTGCCAGTGGGTGCTCGGTGTGTGTGTATTAGTGTTGTCCCGATACCAATATTTTGGTACCGGTACCAAAAGTATTTCGGTACTTTTCGGTACTTTTCTAAATAAAGGGGACCACAAAAAATGTCATTATTGGCTTTATTTTAACAAAAAATCTTAGGGTGCATTAAAAATATGTTTCTTATTGCAAGTTTGTCCTTAAATAAAATAGTGAACATACAAGACAACTTGTCTTTTAGTAGTAAGTAAACAAACAATGTCTCCTAATTTATCTGCTGACATATGCAGTAAAATATTGTGTCATTTATCATTCTATTATTTTGTCAAGTGGTAAAAAATTAATTGTTAATATACTTGTTCATTTACTGTTAATATCTGCTTACTTTCTCTTTTAACATGTTCTGTTAAAATGTAATAATCACTTATTCTTCTGTTGTTTGATACTTTACATTAGTTTTGGATGATACCACAAATGTGGGTATCAATCCGATACCAAGTAGTTACAGGATCATACATTGGTCATATTCAAAGTTATCATGTGTCCAGGGACATATTTCCAGAGTTTATAAACATAATATAAATGTACAAAAAACGAAATAAGATTTTGTGATGTTAAAAAAATATCGATGTAATCATAGTAGTATCGACTAGATACGCTATTGTACGTGGTATCATTACAGTGGATGTTAGGTGTAGATCAGGGGTGTCCAAAGTGCGGCCCGGGGGCCATTTGCGGCCCGCAGCTCGGTTTTTATCGGCCCGTGACACATTGTATAGACAAACTAAACAGGTCCCAAATTACAACAAAAAACTATGAAAAATTAAACGGGCCCAAATCCCTCAAAAATGGGACCTGAAAACCAAAATGGCCGACAATAAGGTCTTTGATGATTTCCGTGTGTCCTGTCATGACGAAAAAGTGTACAAATTTCTTGTGAGACATGATATGTTTTTGAGTGTACTAAAGCTCTTAAAAGCGTTTCAATTGACGGTATAGCGATATTAGTAAATACAAGCTTACTTTCGAGCACAGTTAACATAAATACAAATAAAATCATTATTAAAATAATCATTAATTATGTTATCTATAACACAAAGCTAAGCTGTCGAAGTTTTTTTTCAAATGTCAGCATATGCTCACCTACATTGTTTTGGTTGGAGTATTTTTCATATACAAAATGTATGAAAGTGGCCCTCGCATCCTTTAATTTTTCTCTAAGTGGCCCTCGCTGGAAAATGTTTGGACACCTCTGGTGTAGATCCACCAATGGCGTTTGTTTATATTGTAGCGTCCCGGAAGAGTTGGTGCTGCAGGGAATTCTGGGAGTTTGTTCTGTAGTGTTTATGTTGTGTTGCGGTGCAAATATTCTTCCAAATAGTGTTTGTCGTTGTTGTTTAGTGTGGTTTCACTATATGGCACATGTTTATGACAGTGTTGGCGTTGTTCATACGGACACCCTTGGTGTGACATATATGGCTGTTGAGTAAGTATGCCCTTCATTCACTTGCGTGCAGTGTGTTCAAAGTCAAGATAATTGTGTCATTAGTTTAATATTGGGCACAACGTTATCGTGGTTAGGCTTTGTTAATTATAGATCAGTGGTTCTTAACCTGGGTTCGATCGAACCCTGGGGGTTCGGTGAGTCGGGCTCAGGGGTTCGGCGGAGGTCAAAACACACCCGACTCATCGTGTAAATAAAAACTTCTCCCTATCGGCGTATTACGGATACGGCAACAGCTGACTGGTTTGCAGGTGTGTAATTTGTTGTGAGTTTATGCACTGTGTTGGTTTTGTTGTTTGAACAAGTTGATGTTCATGCACGGTTCATTTTGTGCACCAGTAAAAAAACATGGTAACACTTTAGTATGGGGAACATATTCACCATTAATTAGTTGCTTATTAACATGCAAATTAGTAACATATTGGCTCTTAACTAGTCATTATTAAGTACTTATTAATGCCTAATTCGGCATGACCTTATTATAGCCCTAACCCTCTAACCCGGGCCCTAACCCTCTAACCTTAACCCTAACCCGAACCCTAACCAAATAACTCTAAATTAAGTCTTTGTTACTTAGAATATGTTCCCCTAGTGTCCAAAAAACGCTAAATTAAGTCTTTAATACTTAGAATATGTTCCCCATACTAAAGTGTTACCAAAAACATATAATAACTTTGTCTTGAACTTGAAAAAAAGGGAGGGTACGGTGAATGCACATATGAAACTGGTGTTCGGTACCTCCAACAAGGTTAAGAACCACTGCATTAGTTTAATAATGGGCACAACGTTATCGTGGTTAGGCTTTGTTAATTATAGACTATATGATTTGTGATCTTTTTTATCAAGCAAAACGGACTAAACCCGCCACAAATTTAACAACAACAAGATGGATTTATCAAAATTTACTTTAAAGATTGGAAAGTTGCCATCAATCCCACGTGGGTGCTCGGCCCCGAAGCACCCACAGGATTTGTGCCTATGTGTGTGTGTGCGCGTGTTTTACAACGTGGACAGCTTCTGGTGCTGAAGGACTTTGAACAGAACCAGAACCAGCAGGAGATTAGAGAAGGATGATTGATAAAAAGATATACCTACTCAGTGGCCTAGTGGTTAGAGCAGTGGTTCTTAACCTTGTTGGAGGTACCGAACCCCACCAGTTTCATATGCGCATTCACCGAACCCTTCTTTAGTGAAAAATAAAATGTTTTTTTTCAAATTCAAGAAAAAGTTATGTTTTTTTTTTTACTGGTGCACAAAATGAACCGTGCATGAACATCACCTTGTTCAAACAACAAAACCAACACAGTGCATGAACACATAACAAATTACACACCTTACACACATTCACATGAATTGATTAACGTGGACCCCAACTTAAACAAGTTGAAAAACGTATTTGGGTGTTACCATTTAGTGATCAATTGTACGGAATATGTACTGTACTGTGTAAACTGTACTGTTTCATATAATGCATTCTCTTCCTTTGCAATCTGCTAGTAAAAGTTTCAATCAATCAATCAAAAAATCTGCAAATCAGATGAAAAATTACAGGGAACTTTGTTTGGGGGTATCCATATTACGCCGATAGGGAGAAGTTTTGATTGACACGATAAGTCGGATGTGTCTTTACCTACGTGGTGGAGGCTCTGCCGAACCCCTGAGGCAGACTCACCGAACCCCTAGGGTTCGATCGAACCCAGGTTAAGAACCACTGGGTTAGAGTGTCCGCCCTGAGAGTGGTTGGTTGTGAAGGACGAGTCATACCAAAGACTATAAAAATGGGACCCATCACCTCCCTGCTTGGCACTCAGCATCAAGGGTTGGAATTGGGGGTTAAATCACCAAAAATGAATACCGGGCGCGGCCACCGTTGCTGCCCACTGCTCCCCTCACCTCCCAAGGGGTGAACAAGGGGATGGGTCAAATGCAGAGGACACATTTCACCACACCTAGTGTGTGTGTGACAATCATTGGGACTAGGGATGTACGATAATGGCTTTTTGCCGATATCCGATATTACGATATTGACCACACCCTAAATTACAGATACCGATATCAACCGATACCGATATATACAGTTGTGGAATTAACACATTATTATGCCTAATTTGGACAACCAGGTATGGTGAAGATAAGCTCCTTTTTTTTTTAAAATAATAAAATAAGATAAATAAATAAAAATAATTTTCTTGAATAAAAAAGAAAGTAAAACAATATAAAAACTGTTACATAGAAACTAGTAATTAATGAAAATGAGTAAAATTAACTGTTAAAGGTTAGTACTATTAGAGGACCAGCAGCATGCACAATCATGTGTGCTTACGGACTGTATCCCTTGCAGACTGTATTGATATATATTGATATATAATGTAGGAACCAGAATATTAATAACAGAAAGAAACAACCCTTTTGTGTGAATGAGTGTAAATGGGGGAGGGAGGTTTTTTGGGTTGGTGCACTAATTGTAAGTGTATCTTGTGTTTTTTATGTTGATTTAATAAAAACAAATAAAATAAAAAAAAAAAACAATACCGATAATAAAAAAAAAAACGATACAGATAATTCCCGATATGACATTTTAAAGCATTTATTTGTAATTGGGACTTTAACTGAACTTTAACTTAACTATAGGGGGCAAGAGGAGGAGAAAAAGAGTGAATGAATGGAGGAAGCAGGTGTGCACTCACCTGGTTGGTGGAGAGCGGTGCATTGTGGGAGACCAGCAGGCGGACCAGCAGGTGGAGTCCCGAGGTGAAGAGTCCGGCCAGGATGGCCCAGGTGAGGGGGAGGGGCAGCATGCTGTAGGTGGCAAAGAGCGCGAAGAGGACGTAGCCCACCCCGTCCCCCAGCAGGCCGTAGCCCAGACCCGCCGCCAGGATCTGCGTGGCCATGGCCACCCAGGTGACCACGCCGCTGTACTGCAGGTATCCGTGCGAGGTGGTCTCCTTGCGGACCGCCACCAAGGCACAGATGACCACCTCGATGCCGGCGAAGAAGCCCAGCAGCGCGCCCTTCACCGGGTCCATGGGCGAGGAGGCCATGCTGAGGTGCAGCACCAGCAGGGTGATCTTGGTCACCACGTCCAGGATGTTCATCACCACCACGGACTTGCGCCTCTGGCCCAGGAAGTAGCGCTGGTACAGGCGCTCCAGGTCGCGGGACTTGAAGGCGTTCCGCAGCGTGGGCAGGATGACGCCGCGGTACGTGTAGCCCCAGTTGAGGAAGAAGTCCGAGTTGGTGGGCGCGCAGTCGATCTGCAGGAAGCCCAGGTCGCTGCTGGCCCGCTCGGGGAACACCTTGGTGCCGCCGTTGTTGTGGCGCTCCCCCAGCGACGTCCGGCCCGCCGACTGCTTCCGGGCGTCCTGCTGCGGCTCGTAGGGGTCCTCGGCGCCGCCTCCCCCGCCCTGCTCGTGGATGAAGCGCTGCTCGGTGATGTGGCGGACCGCGTTCTGCCACAGCAGCCGCTTGGGTCTGCCGGTGCCGTCGGTGCAGGTCCCCCCTCCTCCGTCTCCTCCGTCCCCTCCTTCTCCTCCTCCTCCTCCGCCGCCGCTGCTGCTGCTCGGCGTCCTGTTGATGGTGTACAGCTCCTCGCTGGCGCTCGAACAGCGGACCTCGGACAGCTCCATGCCGGGCTCCGGGAGGGCGGAGGGGGTCAGTTACCTCAGCGCCTTGGCGGGGGACACGTCCTGCTGCGCGCGTGGAACCCGGGGCCCGTGCTTCTTCTCGGTGGGGCTGCGGCGCGAGGCGGCGGAGGCGCGGGGGGAGGTCATCGTCGTCGTCGTCACGCGAGGGGGAATGCCGCCGAGGGGGAGCGCGCGCAAATCCACGCGCTGCACTGACGAGGGATGGGGAGGATGAAGCTGGAAGAAGAGGGAGGCGTGGATTATCGCCACGCGTGTCCGCGCGGAAGCTTCATCCGCGGGTGTCTCCAGAATGTTCCTTTACATTCCCGCGTCTTTCCGTCACAACTTGTGGAGATGCTCAATGTCACGCAGCCTCATGCAACACCTGATCGGGGAGGGAGGGGGCAGGGGGAGGACTCGACACGTCAACTCAAGCCTTCCTCCTCCTCCTCCTCCAAGTAGTGGACATCTCTGACGTCATCTCCTCCCCAGACAAAACCAAAAGTGCAGTCATGTCATTGCGACATGCCTCTCAAGGTGGCGCTGGTCAGCAGTGAGGTGCAACTACACGGGACTCCAGCAGGGGGCAGCACCTTTAACACGGCGGTTGACATATAGCGTGCCAGGATGCGCTCTGGACCGGGTGTTTAGGGCACGTCCGGAAGACCTGCAGGACACGTTGGGGAGACTATGACACCCAGCTGGCGCCCCCGAGAGAATCCGGACAAAGTGGCTGGCTACTTAGGCTGCTGCCCCCGCCACCCGATCTCGGAAAAGCGGAAGAAGATGGATGGATGACACTTGTCTTTGGTTTTCCTATTTTAGGAGGCCAAGTGTTGCCAAAATAGGAGACTTTAACCACAGAAGAGGATTTTTCAAGCTTTGGCTTCTCCTTGGCAACTCCCGCTAGACCAGGGGTCGGCACACCCGAAATGTTGAAAAAGCCATATTGGACCAAAAATACACACCAAAAAAAATCTGCCTGGAGCCGCAAAAAAATGTAAAGCCTTATAGAAATGTTATAATGAAGGCAACACATGATGTAAGTGTCTATATTAGCCTACTATCAAAATGACTTTAAAAGTCTTATATAAGTGTTGTAATAAAGGCAACACATGATGTAAGTGTCTATATTAGCCTACTATCAAAATTACTTTGAAAGTATTGTATAAGTGTTATAATGAAGACAACACATGATGTCAGTGTCTGTATTAGCCTACTATCAAAATGACTTTAAAAGTCTTATGTAAGTGTTATAATGAAGGCAACACATGATGTAAGTGTCTATATTAGCCTACTATCAAAATGACTTTAAAATTCTTATATAAGTGTTATAATGAAGACAACGCATGATGTAAGTGTCTATATTAGCCTACTATCAAAATGACTTTGAAAGTATTGTATAAGTGTTATAATGAAGACAACACATGATGTAAGTGTCTATATTAGCCTACTATCAAAATGACTTTAAAAGTCTTATGTAAGTGTTATAATGAAGGCAACGCATGATGTAAGTGTCTATATTAGCCTACTATCAAAATGACTTTATAAGTCTTATATAAGTGTTATAATGAAGGCAACACATGATGTAAGTGTCTATATTAGCCTACTATCAAAATTACTTTAAAAGTCTTGTATACGTGTTATAATGAAGACAACACATGATGAAAGTGTCTATATTAGCCTACTATCAAAATGACTTTATAAGTCTTATATAAGTGTTACAATGAAGACAACACATGATGTAAGTGTCTATATTAGCCTACTATCAAAATTACTTTAAAAGTCTTAAAGAGTGTTATAATGAAGACAACGCATGATGTAAGTGTCTATATTAGCCTACTATCAAAATGACTTTATAAGTCTTATATAAGTGTTATAATGAAGGCAACACATGATGAAAGTGTCTATATTAGCCTACTATAAAATGACTTTATAAGTCTTATATAAGTGTTACAATGAAGACAACACATGATGTAAGTGTCTATATTAGCCTACTATCAAAATGACTTTATAAGTCTTATATAGGTGTTATAATGAAGGCAACACATGATGTAAGTGTCTATATTAGCCTACTATCAAAATGACTTTATAAGTCTTATATAAGTGTTATAATGAAGGCAACACATGATGTAAGTGTCTATATTAGCCTACTATCAAAATGACTTTAAAAGTCTTATATAAGTGTTATAATGAAGGCAACACATGATGTGAGTGTCTATATTAGCCTACTATCAAAATGACTTTGAAAGTATTGTATAAGTGTTATAATGAAGACAACACATGATGTCAGTGTCTATATTAGCCTACTATCAAAATGACTTTATAAGTCTTATATAGGTGTTATAATGAAGGCAACACATGATGTAAGTGTCTATATTAGCCTACTATCAAAATGACTTTATAAGTCTTATATAGGTGTTATAATGAAGGCAACACATGATGTAAGTGTCTATATTAGCCTACTATCAAAATGACTTTAAAAGTCTTATATAAGTGTTGTAATAAAGGTAACACATGATGTAAGTGTCTATATTAGCCTACTATCAAAATGACTTTGAAAGTATTGTATAAGTGTTATAATGAAGACAACACATGATGTAAGTGTCTATATTAGCCTACTATCAAAATGACTTTATAAGTCTTATATAAGTGTTATAATGAAGACAACACATGATGTAAGTGTCTATATTAGCCTACTATCAAAATGACTTTAAAAGTCTTATATAAGTGTTATAATGAAGACAACACATGATGTAAGTGTCTATATTAGCCTACTATCAAAATAACTTTAAAAGTCTTATATAAGTGTTATAATGAAGACAACACATGATGTGAGTGTCTATATTAGCCTACTATCAAAATTACTTTGAAAGTATTGTATAAGTGTTATAATGAAGACAACACATGATGTCAGTGTCTATATTAGCCTACTATCAAAATGACTTTATAAGTCTTATGTAAGTGTTATAATGAAGACAACACATGATGTAAGTGTCTATATTAGCCTACTATCAAAATGACTTTAAAAGTCTTATGTACGTGTTATAATGAAGGCAACACATGATGTAAGTGTCTATATTAGCCTACTATCAAAATGACTTTATAAGTCTTATATAAGTGTTATAATGAAGGCAACACATGATGTAAGTGTCTATATTAGCCTACTATCAAAATGACTTTAAAAGTCTTATGTAAGTGTTATAATGAAGGCAACACATGATGTAAGTGTCTATATTAGCCTACTATCAAAATGACTTTATAAGTCTTATGTAAGTGTTGTAATGAAGACAACACATGATGTAAGTGTCTATATTAGCTATATTAGCCTACTATCAAAATTACTTTGAAAGTATTGTATAAGTGTTATAATGAAGACAACACATGATGTAAGTGTCTATATTAGCCTACTATCAAAATGACTTTAAAATTCTTATATAAGTGTTATAATGAAGACAACGCATGATGTAAGTGTCTATATTAGCCTACTATCAAAATGACTTTATAAGTCTTATATAGGTGTTATAATGAAGGCAACACATGATGTAAGTGTCTATATTAGCCTACTATCAAAATTACTTTGAAAGTATTGTATAAGTGTTATAATGAAGACAACACATGATGTCAGTGTCTATATTAGCCTACTATCAAAATGACTTTAAAAGTCTTATGTAAGTGTTATAATGAAGGCAACACATGATGTCAGTGTCTATATTAGCCTACTATCAAAATGACTCTAAAAGTCTTATATAAGTGTTGTAATAAAGGCAACACATGATGTGAGTGTCTATATTAGCCTACTATCAAAATTACTTTGAAAGTATTGTATAAGTGTTATAATGAAGACAACACATGATGTCAGTGTCTATATTAGCCTACTACCAAAATGACTTTATAAGTCTTATGTAAGTGTTATAATGAAGACAACACATGATGTAAGTGTCTATATTAGCCTACTATCAAAATGACTTTAAAATTCTTATATAAGTGTTATAATGAAGACAACGCATGATGTAAGTGTCTATATTAGCCTACTATCAAAATGACTTTATAAGTCTTATATAGGTGTTATAATGAAGGCAACACATGATGTAAGTGTCTATATTAGCCTACTATCAAAATGACTTTATAAGTCTTATATAAGTGTTATAATGAAGGCAACACATGATGTAAGTGTCTATATTACCTATATTAGCCTACTATCAAAATTACTTTAAAAGTCTTATATACGTGTTATAATGAAGGCAACACATGATGTAAGTGTCTATATTACCTATATTAGCCTACTATCAAAATGACTTTAAAAGTCTTACATACGTGTTATAATGAAGGCAACACATGATGTAAGTGTCTATATTACCTATATTAGCCTACTATCAAAATGACTTTAAAAGTCTTATAAGTGTTATAATGAAGGCAACACATGATGTAAGTGTCTATATTACCTATATTAGCCTACTATCAAAATTACTTTAAAAGTCTTACATACGTGTTATAATGAAGGCAACACATGATGTAAGTGTCTATATTACCTATATTAGCCTACTATCAAAATGACTTTAAAAGTCTTATAAGTGTTATAATGAAGGCAACACATGATGTAAGTGTCTATATTAGCAATATTAGCTTACTATCAAAGGCTGACGCATATTTTCATTGACAGGGATGTTGTTTTTTAATTTATTTAAGGACAAACTTGCAATAAGAAACATATGTGTAATGTACCCTAAGATTTTTTTGTTAAAATAAAGCCAATAATGCAATTTTTTGTGGTCCCCTTTATTTAGAAAAGTACCGAAAAGCATTGAAATAATTTTGGTACCGGTACCAAAATATTGGAATCGGTACAACACTACTTCAACGTTGAAAATGTTGTTCTGATGTCAGCTAAGAATCTAGCAGCCGGGAAAAAGAGTATGTCGCCACAAAGTGTGGTGGAGGACATTGTCAAATTAAAGTCTGTTTTTCTCATTTCAAGCAGTCACACTAACACACACCACTCTTGTTGATAAAACAACACTTTTTTGTTAATTAATGTTGTGTGTCACAAACACTAAACAATTCAACATATAATGAGTGTTTGAAATATCAAGCAGAATCCCTGCAGCCTAATTAACTCTTATTCATTTCAATACAAGGTTATGGTGAGAAACAAACACATGTCAAGACACACACTAAAAAATGTTAGGTTAAAAAATAACCCAAATTTTAACCCAACTGATGGTTCAGAAAAGGACAAACCCCTTATTTGAATTATTTTAACTCAAAATTTTGGGTAAATTTTTTTCAACCCAAATTTTGCGTTGAATTATTTAACCCAAAAGTTGAGTTATGCTCACTCAATGTTGGTTGATTCATAACCCAACTATTGGGTTGAATTTATTTAACACAAAAGCTGAGTTATGCTCACTATAATGTTGGGTTATTCCAACTATTGGGTTGTGCAATTTAGCGCTCCTTAACCCAATAGTTGGTTAAAAATTATACATTTTACTGCTGGTTTGTCCTACTCCTTCCCAACTACTGATCAAAATGATTTGTATTCCATTAAAATATACTCAAAAGCAAGATATGAGTGACATTTTTTTTTTTTTACAATGATTGCAGTGTATGGTCATAGTTGTCACGGTGGGGTTGCCATTTACTGCGTGGATCATTCTCCCAGGATGCAGACGGGACTCCGGAGGCAAGGTGCAGGTAAGGAAATTATTTATTGTCCTTAGCATGGGAAGCTAACGGAATAGCGAACAAGAAAAGCTTAGCATGTAAACAGACAAACAAATAGGCGAAGCTTAGCTCAGGAATCAAATTAGTAGCCGCCATAACTGTTGCGCGGAAGCAAATAAGAAAGCCAGACTGAGTGCTGCGAAAAGCAGGGAATAGGTAGCTCTCTGATTAGTGCCCAGGAGCAGGTGAGAACACTAATCAGAGGTAGGTGAAAGCAATCTGCAGTCATGGCAACTAAAACACAAACCCAGGGGCGTTGAAAACAGGAACCGAGGGAGTCAAAAACTAAACAAACATGACGGATCATGACATCAGTAGTTCTATACAGCATGCGCAAATATATTTTGATTGATTGATTGAGACTTTTATTAGTAGGTTGCACAGTGAAGTACATATTCCGTACAATTGACCACTAAATGGTAACACCCGAATAAGTTTTTCAACTTGTTTAAGTCGGGGTCCACTTAAATTGATTCATGATACAGATATATACTCTCATATATACTATGGGGGGTAGGATATGGACAGCAAGTAGTGGACATAGAGAGAGAGAGAGAGAGAGAGAGAGAGAGAGAGAGAGAGAGAGAGAGAGAGAGAGAGAGAGAGAGAGAGAGAGAGAGAGAGAGAGAGAGAGAGAGAGATCAGAAGGCATAAGAAAAAGTATCTGCATTTGATTGTTTACATTTGATTATTAGCAATCCGGGGAGGGTGTTAGTTTAGGGTTGTAGCTGCCTGGAGGTGAACTTTTATTGCGGTTTTGAAGGAGGATAGAGATGCCCTTTCTTTTATACCTGTTGGGAGCGCATTCCACATTGATGTGGCATTGAAAGAGAATGAGTTAAGACCTTTGTTAGTTCGGAATCTGGGTTTAACGTGGTTAGTGGAGCTCCCCCTGGTGTTGTGGTTATTCATGTACATACAATGTGTGATTGTAAATAATGTTAATGAGATTAATCCTTAACACAATTCCTTCAAGAAAAAAGTACCTTGAATAAAAAAAAAAAAGCCCTACTCATTGAAAAACAACCCAAAAATGGTTCATAATTTTGAAAACCCAGAAATTGAGACATAATACCTTTATAACCCAAAAAATTGATTGCTCTTTATAAAAATATTTAAAAAATTTAACCCAACACTCGCAACTCATTAATTGGGTTATCAAAATAACCCAGCATTTTTTAGCGTGCAGAATAATACATTTTAAAAGTGCATAATGAATTAATGTAATTTGTAGCCACAAAGACTGGTTATTAAGTCAAACAGTCGTCAGGATGAGAATGACATATCAGAGCAAGAACCATAATGGTGAAGAAGGCTAGACGTAGCTGGGGTCAAAAGTCGTACAGTACAGTTTGACACAAAAGAGCGTCAACAAGGAAGTCATCTCAGGTTTTTCTGATGCAAAAACAAGAACGCTGTTGATCTTTAAGCAGAGGTTGTTTTTTCCTTTACCTGTAAAAACATCGATTTATTTCATCCTCCGTAGTTTACTGAGGGTCCATGTTGGTGTGAACATCCATCCATCCATCCATTCTACTGCTTGTCCCTTTTGGGGTCACGGGGGGGTGCTGGAGCCTATCTCAGCTGCATTCGGGCGGAAGGCGGGTTACACCCTGGACAAGTCGCCACCTCATCACAGGGCCAACACAGATAGACAACATTCACACTCACATTCACACACTAGGGCCAATTTAGTGTTGCCAATCAACCTATCCCCAGGTGCATGTCTTTGGAGGTGGGATGAAGCCGGAGTACCCGAAACCACGCAAACATGCAAACTCCACACAGAAAGATCCCGAGCCCGGGGATTGAACTCAGGACCTTCGTATTGTGAGGCAGACGCAGTAACCCCTGTGCCACCGTGCTGCCCTGGTGTGAGCGTGTTTTGGTGGGCTGGTTGTAATGTGCAGTGCAAACAGAGCGGCTCGAGAGATGTTTGCACAATCGTCTTGTGAAGATCTGCGCCGGCTGCGGATGAGGAAGTTGTCTGAGTTAATCTGGTTTGAGTCAGGACGCCGTCAGCGTGTAGACAGACGATTCCGGGTGGGGTGGTGGGAGAATGGGAGGGGTTGGAGGCTGCGTCATCGCCCCGCTGAGTGCAAAATTGCTGCCCCACTTTCCTTATCCGAGAGAAGCGGGCCAAGGCATGTCATTGCTCCGACTCAGATTAGATGAATAGCGATGATTCCCTCATAAACCTTGAGGAGCAGCGAGAGGCCCCCGCCCCTTCCCATTTTGACTCACGCATGCCCGCCAGCGAGGGGAAAGTTGCCTCATTGCTATTCAGTCTATTTTTACCCGCCTTTCGTCTGCCGCCTCTTTGCCGCCGCCGTGCCTCTTTGTGCTGAGTCCCAGGAAAGGAGACTTAGCGAAATCCCTTTCCCAAACCGCTATCAAGCGCCACTTTTCTTCCACACGTCTTGTCTTTGTGCTCCAAGTAGGCCACAAGTCCTCCTCCAAAGCCGAGCCCGCCTCCTGATGCTTGTCAGGTGAACAAAGCGCTTCACAATGCGTTTCTTCACGTCAGCTCTCTGTGGTGAAGGAAGACACTTTGTCGTGTGTTCCTGAAAACCTCGTCTCCATTTATGCCGTCCTGAGGAGCTGAGATATCAGCGGTGTAATATTGACACGAGTTAACGCATGTGATGATTAATCACGTTAATCATGTGTAAATCACGTTCCACTCTTCATCAACGGCACAGCGGTGGAGATGGTAAGGAGCACCAAGTTCCTGAGGATGCAGATAACTGACAATATGACCTGGTCCCTACACACCGGAGCTTTTGTAAAAAGAGCTCAGCAGCGCATGCACTTTTTGCGTCGGATGAAAAGAGCACAGCTCCCTCCTCCCGTTCTCAGCACATTCTACAGAGGCACTATAGAGAGCCTACTGACCAACAGCATCTCTGTCTGGACTGGAGCCTGCAGTGCCTCAGACTGGAAGTTTCTGCAGAGAGTGGTGAGGACGGCGGAAAAGATCATCAGGACTCCTCTTCCTCCTATCCGGGAGATCGCAAAAAAACGGCGCCTGACCAGGGCTCAGAAAATCTGCAGAGACTCCTCCCACCCCCACCAAGGACTGTTTTCACTGCTGGACTCTAGAGTCCCCACATCTGCAGTCCCCTCTGAGGTTACTCATTGTAGCCCATTGGTTGAGTTTTTCCTTGCCCTGATGTGGGATCTGGGCAGAGTCGTTGTGTCTTGTGCAGCCCTTTGAGACACTTGTGATTTAGGGCTATATAGATAAACTTTGATTGATTGATTGATTAGATAAGACTGTTACCAAGTTTATTCTGAATAAATTCGGATCAGTGGTCCCCAACCACCGGTCCGCGGACCGATTGGTACCGGGCCGCGCAAGAAAAAAAAAAAAAAAGAAAAAAAAATATTATTATTATTTTTTTTAAAATATTAAATCAACATAAAAAACACAATATATACATTATATATCAATATAGATCAATACAGTCTGCAGGGATACAGTCCGTAAGCACACATGACTGTATTTCTTTATGAAAAAAAAAAAAAACTTTGTCCATTTGTCGAAGGTGAGACAACAAAAATGCGGGCTCCCGTGGACAAGGGAAGACTACGAAAAACAAGGTTTCCTTGGCTCCTTGTTAGTGTGCACTGATTTTAGAAATAATGGACATTTTGCTACACATACAGTATATCACCATGTTGCTGATTAAACATGTTATAATGCAACAGGTGTTGGGTTTCGGCAGCACAAGCGCTTAGGCACTTAAAAAAAGATTAATAAAAGATTCATCTTTTTCATTGACTGGACACTGGCCGAGAGTTGGTGGGTGGCCGAGGGTGGAGTCGGCTCTCTTGGCTGCTTTGTTGGGTCTGTTCCTGTCTCTGACCATGCTGCCCCCACCCCAGCAGACGATGGCGTGAAACACCGCGGAGGCCACCACGGTGTGTGTGGGTGTTGAAATTATGTTTTTGTTTGGTTGCTTGTCTATGCATGGTGCAATCGTGCGTGCGCAATGTATATTATCGGTTGATTATTTTTTGGCTTTTTTTGTTGTTTTACTTTTGTGGCTGTATTCAAGATTCAAGATTCAAGATGCTTTATTATTGTCCGTTCTTTAACATGTACAAGACACATAAGAACTGAAATTTCATTTTCGGCACAGTCCCACTAAGAGCAGATATACGTTTACAGGGAGACAAGACGGGACCGCCAACGGATCAGCCACTTGCGGCACTCCTTAAAAAAGGTGGGAAAAAGGTGATATTGGGAAAGGGGGGAAGAGTAAAAAAAATACCAGTCTAAGGCTGGACACTCGGGAGGGGGTCCAGACTGAGTCCAAGGGAAAAAACTAGGGATGTCCGATAATATCGGCCTGCCGATATTATCGGCCGATAAATGCGTTAAAATGTAATATCGGAAATTATCGGTATCGTTTTTTTTATTATCTGTATCGTTTTTTTATTTTTATTTTTTTTGTTTTTTTTTTATTAAATCAACATAAAAAACACAAGATACACTTACAATTAGTGCACCAACCCAAAAAACCTCCCTCCCCCCATTTCTTTCTGTTACCAATATTCTGGTTCCTACATTATATATCAATATATATCAATACAGTCTGCAAGGGATACAGTCTGTAAGCACACATGATTGTGCGTGCTGCTGGTCCACTAATAGTACTAACCTTTAACAGTTAATTTGACTCATTTTCATTAATTACTAGTTTCTATGTAACTGTTTTTATATTGTTTTACTTTCTTTTTTATTCAAGAAAATGTTTTTAATTTAGTTATCTTATTTATTTTTTAAAGTACCTTATCTTCACCATATATGGTTGTCCAAATTAAGCATAATAATGTGTTAATTCCACGACTGCATATATCGGTTGATATCGGTATCGGTTGATATCGGTATCGGTAATTAAAGAGTTGGACAATATCGGAATATCGGATATCGGCAAAAAGCCATTATCGGACATCCCTAGAAAAAACCTCACATAGCGTAGCACACATAAACATGTTACATATAATCACAACAACTCGCAACAGGGGGGGGGGGGGGGGGGGAGGGATTTGGGACCCTGGAGGCCGACCTGCTGCTATAAAGCGCTACTAGCCATCCATAACCCCAGGAATTAAGCAGTGGTGAAGGCTATGGTTGAGGAAGGGGCGGGTGCGTGCATGTGTGCCCAATTAACTTGGGTGTGATGTTGAAATGTTTTTGTGGACTGAGGCCAATCTCAAAGTTCGACACCAGGTGTGGTTGAGAAAAAGGGAGGTCAAAAGCATCCATCGTTGAGGTGTCCTCGGGGGTGTTTCTGTTCCTGATAGCGTCAAGGCCATTCGAGGGAGTCAAATCGTAGATTAGGATGTTGTTTTGTTTTAGCAGTCAAAACAATGACTTGCCTGCTCTATGTGTCCGTGCTGGTTTCTCTCAAATTCAATTAAATTCCCCTTCTCAGCAAACTTCTCCATGATGTGATCCATTTTGCAATTCAGTTCAGAAATCGCCACAGTCTGTGTTCCCACAGCCCGGCCCAATCCTTCCATTGCGACGAACAGCCGATGGGCTCCTTGAGTGGCTGCCATCGTCTTCCGAATTTGACGATACACCAGAGCAATGCCCGGCTCAATCAGCAGGTGCCCTGTTTATAGAAACGGCACTGCTGGAGTGGCAGCTGGTTGCATCAGCTCTGCTCTTTTAATGTATTTAATGTCCTTTGTGTTCTTTGATGGTAATGTGTGCTATGGCTATGAGGTTTTTTTCCCCCCTTGGCCTCAGTCTGGGCCCAGGCTTAGACTGATTTTTTTCCCCCTCCCCCTCCCCAGCGTTGACCTGTTTCTCACCTTTTTTGTAAGGGGCGCCGAAAGTTGTCAGACCCGTCATTTCCCCTCGGGGATTAATAAAGTACTTTTGATTCTGATTCTGATTCTGATAATGTTTACCAGGCTCTGTGCAAGTGCAGGCTGGTTTTAAATATAAATGTATATGTCATTGTACATCTGTCCATCCATCCATCCATCCATTTTCTACTGCTTGTCCCTCTCGGGGTAGTATATCAAAATAAACATTATAAAACAAAGGTGTAATACCAGCAAGTCATCTTTTGCTGCTTTTCCAGGCTTCTGATCGGACTAAATGTGCATGACAACTGGTGGTGGTTGAAACTACACTCATGTGGATTGAGATCTTTTTAACCCTAGATATGCGTTTTTGAAACTATCCGTGTTCGTGTGGACATTCCCTTTGTATTCTTTTAGCTGCCGTGAAATTTTGAGAATTTTAGATATAAACGGGAGGTGTTTAGCAACTCTAGCAAGAGGTTGTTTGGCAAGAGGTCAGATTCGAGGTTAGGTCTTTTAAGCCGAGGATGAATAGCCGCTGTTTTGAAAGCTAAGAGAACAGTACCAGAGGAGAGTGATAAATTAATCAAATTTAGCACTAAAGGTTTTAATATGCACAGCTCCTAATGTGTTTTCTACGAAGTGGGTCTAGGACACATGACATTTGTTTTGTCCCCTTAGTTGCATTAGTTCCTCTAATGTTACATTTTAAAAATGAGAGGGATTATTTTGGAGAGCATTTGTCATAATGTATACATTCATATCTGCATCTATAGAACCCAGTTAGAGTTGGGGCGTGGTGTCTTTAATCCCAATCCCACCTTTGAATTTATAACCCCCACCCCACCCCCAGCCCTCAAAGACGCTCCACATGTACACATGACCACACCCCTGGATGCCATGCTCACTTGAAAGCCCATCACGGATGATGTTGTGAGGTCACATGACCTGGTGGCTGCCATGAAGCAAAAGTGAGCTCCAGCAGGTACTAAGGTGTGAAGAAGGTCGCCATAGTAACAGTGCAGCATTGGCTCAGGTCAGTTTGTGGAGACGAAGACAGACCTCAGGATGCGTCCAGGATGTCATGTAAAACAATAATCGGTTTGAAAAGCACCCATTCTTTGTTCACCAACTAACACACCGTACTGTGTCAAGCCACAAATTGTATTTTGGCAGCCTTCACAACTTTTTGACTATAAAACCTGAAGTGAACTTTGATTTCGAGCACATGAATGAAAAATGAAGACGCTCGACAGGACCATTTGAATAGAATAGAATAGAATAGAATATATCTTTATTGTCATTGTACATTGTACAACGAAATTGTATGCAAAACTAATTTAGTGCAAATTCATAATAACACATAAAAACATAAGAACATAGATAAATAGATAAAAAGACATAAAATACATAAAAATACCAAGCACACAGCTCACATGCACAGTCATTATTGTCTTGTGTTCAATCAATCAATCAATCAATCAATGTTTATTTATATAGCCCTAAATCACAAGTGTCTCAAAGGGCTGCACAAGCCACAACGACATCCTCGGTACAGAGCCCACATACGGGCAAGGAAAAACTCACCCCAGTGGGACGTCGGTGTGAATGAATATGAGAAACCTTGGAGAGGACCGCATATGTGGGTAACCCCCCCCCCCCCCCTCTAGGGGAGACCGAAAGCAATGGATGTCGAGTGGGTCTGACATAATATTGTGAAAGTCCAGTCCACAGTGGATCCAACACATCAGCGAGAGTCCAGTCCATAGTGGGGCCAGCAGGAAACCGTCCCGAGCGAAGACGGGTCAGCAGCGCAGAGATGTCCCGAACCGATGCACAGTCCACCCGAGGTCCCGACTCTGGACAGCCAGCACTTCATCCATGGCCACCGGACCTGTGCAACTCCCCCTCCCAAGGGAGAGGGGAGCAGAGGAGAGAAGAAAATAAATGGCAGATCAACTGGTCTAAAAAGGGGGGTCTATTTAAAGGCTAGAGTATACAAATGAGTTTTAAGATGGGACTTAAATGCTTCTACTGAGGTAGCATCTCTAACTGTTACCGGGAGGGCATTCCATAGTACTGGAGCCCGAATAGAAAATGCTCTATAGCCCGCATACTTTTTTTTGGCTCTGGGAATCACTAATAAGCCGGAGTTCTTTGAACGCAGATTTCTTGTCGGGACATATGGTACAATACAATCGGCGAGATAGGCTGGAGCTAAACCGTGTAGTATTTTATATGTGAGTAGTAAAACCTTAAAGTCGCATCTTAAGTGCACAGGAAGCCAGTGCAGGTGAGCCAGTATAGGCGTAATATGATCAAACTTTCTTGTTTTTGTCAAAAGTCTAGCAGCCGCATTTTGTACAAACTGTAATCTTTTAATGCTAGACATAGGGAGACCCTATGTCTCCCTATGTGTTCAGCGACACTATTGCTCTCAGGTAAAAAGTGTTCTTAAAGGCCTACTGAAATGATTTTTTTAAATTTAAACGGGGATAGCCGATCCCTTCTATGTGTCATACTTGATCATTTCGCGATATTGCCATATTTTTGCTGAAAGGATTTAGTAGAGAACATCGACGATAAAGTTTGCAACTTTTAGTCGCTGATAAAAAAAAAGCCTTGCCTGTACCGGAAGTAGCGTGACGTCGCAGGTTGAAGGGCTCCTCACATTTCCCTATTGTTTACACCAGCAGCGAGAGCGATTCGGACAGAGAAAGCGACGATTACCCCATTAATTTGAGCGAGGATGAAAGATTCGTGGATGAGGAAACGTGAGAGTGAAGGACTAGAGTGCAGTGCAGGACGCATCTTTTTTAGCTCTGACCGTAACTTAGGTACAAGCTGGCTCATTGGATTCCACACTCTCTCCTTTTTCTATTGTGGATCACGGATTTGTATTTTAAACCACCTCGGATACTATATCCTCTTGAAAATGAGAGTCGAGAACGCGAAATGAACATTCACAGTGACTTTTATCTCCACGACAATACAGCGGCGAAGCACTTAAGCTACGGAGCTAACGTGATAGCATCGGGCTTAACTGCAGATAGAAACAAAATAAATAAACCCCTGACTGGAAGGATAGACAGAAAATCAACAATACTATTAAACCATGGACCTGTAAATACACGGTTAATGCTTTCCAGCTTGCCAAAGCTTAACAATGCTGTTGCTAATGATGCCATTGAAGCTAACTTAGCAACAGGACCTAACAGAGCTATGATAAAAACATTAGCGCTCCACCTACGCCAGCCAGCCCTCAATTGCTCATCAACACCCGTGCTCACCTGCGTTCCAGCGATCGACGGAAGGACGAAGGACTTCACCCGATCATCCGTGCGGTCGGCGGCTAGCGTCGGATAGAGCGTTTGCTATCCAAGTCAAAGTCCTCCTGGTTGTGTTGCTGCAGCCAGCCGCTAATACACCGATCCCACCTACAACTTTCTTCTTTGCAGTCTTCATTGTTGATTAAACAAACTGCAAAAGATTCACCAACACAGATGTCCAGAATACTGTGGAATTTTGAGATGAAAACAGAGCTTTTTTGTATTGGATTCAACGGTGTCCGAATACTTCCGTTTAACTATTGACGTCACACGCATACGTCATCATACAAAGACGTTTTCAACCGGAAGTTTAGCGGGAAATTTAAAATTGCACTTTATAAGTTAACCCGGCCGTATTGGCATGTGTTGCAATGTTAAGATTTCATCATTGACGTATAAACTATCAGACTGCGTGGTCGGTAGTAGTGGGTTTCAGTAGGCCTTTAGATCAGTTTGTCCGGCATGTTATTGTCCTGTATCTCCTGCCCGAGAGCAGCAGTTCAAAAATGTTATGTCCTGGGTGAGATGGGTCCCTGGTGATGTTTTGGGCCCTTTTGAGGCACCTGGCAGTGTACAGTTCATCTCGGGAGGGGAGAGAGCAGCCAATGATCTTCATGGCACTTTTTATGACCCTCTGAAGTGCATTTCTCTCTGCCGCCGTGCAGCTGGCAATACCATACACCCATGCAGTATGTCAGCATTTGGGACTATGAGATGTTTGCATGAAGGGCGCCATGCGGGGAGGGCGGAGGAGAGGGTGGGCGGGGCATGGAAGCAAAGATTTAACAGCGCTGGCATTACATCTGAGAAGCAGCCGGAGCCGATGACTCATTCTGAGGACGTTCATCTCCTCTTCCTCCTCCACTCTGCCGCCTATAAGCATCTCAGCTGCCGGTGGCCGCCGTTTAATCAGCACTGATCACGCCAAGCGTCTGTTGTCCTGTTTGCACATCCTCAGCAAAGCCTGATGGGAATGTTCCAGGTGTTAGGTCCTCAAAGGATAATTTTTGTCCATCTTATCAGGCGGCTGCAGTATAATCAGACGTCACCACAGAGACAGCACGCCATGTCCCCGCTACTGAACTAAAACACTCCAACATACCATCAATGCTCACCACACATGTCTACCTTTTCCTTTTGTCAAGAACTACGGTGGCCTGGAAGTGCAAAACACATTTCTTTCTTTTTCTTTTCTTTTATATATATTTTTTTTTCACAAGATGGTGCCGCTGTAGTGGCTGCTGTTGGCAGGATCTCTGTGCTCTTGTGTCATCCTTTTGTGTTCCTGATGTTTCCCTCATGTTTTCATGTGGGGTTTTTTTGGGACGGTGTGACAAGGGGGTGGCACGTTCGTGACTTCTGCGGTGCTTTTTTGTGAACTTCTAGATCTGCTTCCCGGGAGCCTTTTTTGCTAAGTAGACCAGCTGCTGGGTCTCTGTCACACCAGAGTCCGTTTGGAGAGACTGGAGGGGATGTGGATGAATAGACAGGGCTGCGGAACGGACAAGCTTCACAGTGTCTTGGCTAAATGAGCAGGTATCAGACACCTCGGTCTCCTTAGACCAGAGGTTTCCAAAGTGCGGCCCGGGGGCCATTTGCGGCCCCACAGCTAATTGTTTACCGGCCCGCCACACATTCTGAAAATACTATTGTAAAAATAAAAAAGAACATTAAAAAAAGTGGAATGAGGTGAAATCTAATGAGAAAAAGTTGCAGTGTTGACACAAAAGCTGCCATGTAGGCTGTTTTTTTTTCTTTTGTCTTTCTTTATTTTTCTTTTTTTTGCCATTGCTCAAAAAAAAAAAAAATAATGACAAAAAATCCATGTTATAATGAATTATTTTCAGGGCTCCAATTACTTCAAATATTTCACTTTAAAATGTTTTATGTGGTAAATATTGCATATATTGTGTAGTAGCCATATAAAAACATCAAAGTTTTATTTGACAAAAGCGCATAAAACAAACAAAATAATTGTTCCAGCATAAAATCGACAGATATATCTGAAGTTGATCTCGTAACTTAAGTCCATCCATCCATCTTCTTCCGCTTATCAGAGATCGGGTCGCGGGGGAAGCAGCCTAAGCAGGGAAGCCCAGACCTTCCTCTCCCCAGCCACTTCGTCCAGCTCCTCCCGGGGGATCCCGAGGCGTTCCCAGGCCAGCCGGGAGACATAGTCTTCCCAACGTGTCTTGGGTCTTCCCCGTGGCCTCCTACCGGTTGGACGTGGCATCCTGACCAGATGCCCGAACCACCTCATCTGGCTCCTCTCGATGTGGAGGAGCAGTGGCTTTACTTTGAGCTCCCTTCGGATGGCAGAGCTTCTCACCCTATCTCTAAGGGAGAGCCCCGCCACCCGGCGGAGGAAACTCATTTCGGTCGCCTGTACCCGTGATCTTGTCCTTTCGGTCATAACCCAAAGCTCATGACCATAGGTGAGGATGGGAACGTAGATCGACCGGTAAATTGAGAGCTTTGCCTTCCGACTCAGCTCCTTCTTCACCACAACGGATCGATACAGCGTCCGCATTACTGAAGACGCCGCTCTGATCCCGCCTGTCGATCTCACCATCCACTCTTCCCCCACTTGTGAACAAGACTCCGAGGTACTTGAACTCCTCCACTTGGGGCAGGGTCTCCTCCGCAACCCGGAGATGGCACTCCACCCTTTTCCGGGCGAGAACTTAAGTGTTGAAAGTAAAAGAAAAACCTAATAAAAATGTATCACTTTATAAGTGGGGCACCTTTTGGATCCCAAATATATTTAGTGATTTTTTTATTTATCTTTTCACTGTGATTACTCAAAAATATGAAAGAATTCAAATCAGTGGTGTCCTGCATTATTGATCTTTTATGGCTCTAATTACTAAATACTGCATATTTATAAATAAATAAATGATAAATGGGTTATACTTGTATAGCGCTTTTCTACCTTCAAGGTACTCAAAGCGCTTTGACAGTATTTCCACATTCACCCATTCACACACACATTCACACACTGATGGCGGGAGCTGCCATGCAAGGCGCTAACCAGCAGCCATCAGGAGCAAGGGTGAAGTGTCTTGCCCAAGGACACAACGGACATGACTAGGATGGTAGAAGGTGGGGATTGAACCCCAGTAACCAGCAACCTTCCGATTGCTGGCACGGCCACTCTACCAACTTTGCCACGCCAGTTTTACTATAAAAAAACTAAGTTGTTTTTGACAGAAAAGCCATAAAACATTTTTTTTAATTTGTATTACTTTATATCAACTTGAAGTTGATATAGAGATTTACTGTAAGCGTCAAATAATTAAAAAAAAATAATAATCTGACCTATTTTTAACATTTTAATGACTGAGACCTTTTATGGTCCCCGGGACCCCTAAAGGTAAAAAAAAATAAAAACTCTATATATTTTGTTATGGTTTGAAAATGAAAAATATCAAAATGGCCCCCACATGCTTTAATTTTTCCGTGTGCGGCCCTCAGTGGAAAAAGTTTGGACACCCCTGCCTTAGACGCATTCTCGCTCATCCATGCGGACTGGACACCGTCAGAGAGTTGGTGGGCGGCCGAGGGTGGAGTCGGCTCTCTTGGTTTGCCATGTTGGTTCTGCTCCTGTCTCTGGCAATGCTCCACCCACCCCAGCAGACGATTGCGTGTTTTTTTTGTTGTTGTTTTATTTTTGTGGCTGTGTGTAGAAGTGGTTGGTTGCATCTGCTCTGCTCTTTTAATGTCTTTAATGTCCTTTGTGTTCTTTGATGTTTCCCTCTTACACATGTTTATGTGTGCTATGGCTATGAGGTTGTTTTTTTCTTCCTTGGCCTCAGTCTGGACCCCCTCTCCAGGGGTCCAGGCTTTGACTGAATATTTTTTTGTCTCACCCAGCCCCCAGTTTTTACCTGCTTTTTACCTTTTTTGTAAGGGGCGCCGGAAGTTGGCAGACCCGTCAGCGATCCTGTTCTGTCTCCCTGTAATGTTTGTCTGCTCTTGAATGGGATTATGCTGAAAATCTTAATTTCCCATTGGGGATTATTCAAGTATTTCTGATTCTGATTCTGATTCTGATTCATGAAACATTTACAATTACAATTACAATTACAACTAGAAGAGGCAATTCCTGGAGGAATTGCGTGTGAATGCTCCAATGCTGAAGTTGAACTGAAATGCTGACAAAATGTAAAATGAATGTAAGAAATAGTTTGAATGTTAGAATGGTTTGAATGTTGAAGAGCTGACTGACGCTGAACTGAAATGCTAATGGAATGTATGATCAATGTAGAAATGGTTTAAATTTTGAAATTGTTTAAACGCTGAAAATGTTTGAATGTTACAATGGTTTGAATGTTGAAGAGTTTGAATTTCCAGGAAAACTGTAATTTGGTTTGGAACTTGGTAAAGTGTTAGTTTGAATGTCCAGGATAAGAGGAATGTGTTAATGTTGGAATGGTTTGAGTAGGTTGAAAAATGTGGGAATTGTGCAACTTGGAAAAATGTCTCATTCATTTCAATGGGAACTTCCTGGAAATTTGGGAATTTGGGGAAAAAGCTGGATTTTTTAAAAAAGGATTAGGAGCATGAATGTCCTAAATGAGCTGAATTGGTTGGTGTTGGAATTGTTTAAATCGGGCAAGAAATGTTAAAGTTGTAAATGGTATTCGAGAATTTCGGGAAAATGGGGAATTTTTTTTGAAAATGGTAAAAAAAAAATTGAATAGTCTGAATGAGTTGAAGTGGTTGGTGTTGGAATTGTATAAAACGGTCAGGAAATGTTGAATTAAAAACAGTTTTTAATTGAGAAATTCAAGGATTTTCTCAATTAAAAACTGTTACTAATTCAACCTTAACCCACTTGGTTTTTGTCCTGAATATGAGGAGTGTTTTGACAGTGCAATGGTTGAAATGGGTTGAAAAATGTGAAAGGAGTAGTCGAACTTGAGGGTGGAAATAGGTTACCAAAAAACGGGAATTTCATGGAAATGTGTTGAATGTGGAAAATGGTAGTTTGAATGTCCAGGATAAGTTGAATGTTTTGAAGGTGAAATGGTTTGAATGGGTTGAATAATGTGGGAATTGTGAAAGTTTAAAAAAATGGCCAATTCATTTTGAATGGGGAAAATGAAAAAAATAAAAAAATAAAAAATAAAAAAATAAAAAAGGAAGTATGGAAAATACTGGAATTTTTTTAAAAATTGTTGAAGTAGAGCACACAATTCCTGAACATGCTTTGGAGCATTCACAGAATTACAAAAATCAAGGTGTTCCTGGGCGGAGCCACAGCAGCACACCTGCAACTGATTGACAATTACTGCAATATTTAAGCACAGCTGTGTGGCATGCTAGATCCCGGATGGTAACTCAACCTTTGCCTGCGTCGAGCTGCCTCGCCATATCCCAACTCCTGTTCCAGTTTTTCTAACTTCTAGAGGGGATTCATCCGAACTTTAGTGTCAAAGCTCTACCTCTGACAAGGCTCACATTTACTAAGGTACCTTTTGCACCTTAAAAGTTTTTTTTTACCGATACGCCTGTTCTTATCCTCCCGAATCCTGCTCTTCAATTTTTTTAAGCATCAGAGTAAGCAATGGGAGCTGTCCTGTCTTAGCACTCTTAGTCGACCAAAAGCTCCACCCATGTGCATTTTTCTCTCGTCGCCTCACACCCGCATAAGGTAATTGGTGTGGGCAACACAGAGCTGCTGGCCATTGTTTTGGCGCTGCAGGAGAGGAGGCACTGGCTGGAGGGTGCACCTCCTCCATTCCTGGTTGTCACGGACGACAAGAAAATTGCCTTTATAACATCAGCTCAGACTCCATTCCCGTTAAGCACGTTGGTCCCTGTTCCTGACCCGTTTTGATTTCTCTATCACGTACAGACCTTGATCCCGCAATGTCAAGCCTGACTCCAGGCTCCACAGCACCCTGATGATGACGACTCTGTTCCCATCATACCTGTGGTGAGGGTGGTGGGAACACTCTAGTGCATGGGTGTCAAACTCTGGCCCGCGGGCCAAAAGTGGCCCGCCGTGTACTTTCACTTGGCCCTTGAGGCGATATCAAATTAACACTAGAGCTGGCTCGCCCATTATATACAGCGGCGGTGCCGCGGTAACACCGCACTCACCGCTAATTCTCATGCTTGCCAACCCTCCCGGGAGACTCCCAAATTTCAGTGCCCCTCCCGAAAATCGTCACGTCCGCTTTTCACCCAGTCCAACGAGTGCTGGCCCAGTCACATCATTTGTCATTCTTGTTTGGTGTGGGTTCACAGTGTGGCGTATATTTCTAACAGTGTTAAAGTTGTTTGTACAGCTACCCTCAGTGTAACCTGTATCACTGTTGATCAAGTATGCGTTGCCAGCTCTAGTGTTAATTTGATATTGCCTCAAGGGCCAAGTGAAATTACACGGCGGGCCAGAGTATGACACCCATGGGTTACACTGAGGGTAGCCGTATAAACAACTTTAACACTGTTAGAAATATACGCCACACTGTGAACCCACACCAAACAAGAATGACAAACACATTTCGGGAGAACATCCGCACCGTAACACAACATCAACACAACATAAACACAACAGAACAAATACCCAGAACACCTTGCAGCCCTAACTCTTCCGGGCTGTAATATACACCCCTGCTACCACCAAACCCCGCCCCACCCAACCCCGCCCAACTCAACCGATGCACGGGGGGGGGGGTTTGGTGGTATCGGTGTGTGTATATTGCAGCCTGGAAGAGTTAGGGCTGCATGGGATTCTGGGTATTTGTTCTGTTTATGTTGTGTTACGGTGCGGATGTTCTCCCGAAATGTGTTTGTCGTTCTTGTTTGGTGTGGACTACGAGATATAATGACTGATGAACACCTTCGTTCGATAATGAAGGTTGCCTCAGCTCAAAGCCTGAGCCCCGACATTAATGAACTAGCATCCAAGAAAAGATGCCAGGTATCTGGCTTGGGCACATCAGATTAGATCAGTGTTTTGCAAACTGAGCAGTTTAAAGTCCTGAATGGTTGGTTTATTCATTGTTATTTTATTTTCAAATTTAAAAAGTTAATGTTGATATTTACCTCAGAAGGCTGCAAATAGAAAAGAGGCATTCAATTCTTATTTAAATTGTATTTGATATGCCATTGATATGTTTTAATTATTATTATTATTATTTGAAACTTGCATTTGCATGTCACTATAAAGTTATATAAGCCTTGCTTGTTCAATATTCAATGCAACACTTGTTTGGGTCCCTATTAAAGGTTAATTTGTTCAACCTTGGCCCGCGGCTTTGTTCAGTTTTAAATTTTGGCCCACTCTGTATTTGAGTTTGACACCCCTGTTCTAGTGGAAGATGGAGAAAAGGGTGTCAGACATTGCTGCAGGAACACTGGCGCCTAAGAAGTGTCGAGACGGCAAATGTTTCATCCCAGCTCAACTGAGTTTGGAGGTTCTGCAATAAGGCCATGAATCCAGAATAGCTTGCCATCAGGAATCAGCAGCACACAGTTAGTCCTATCTCAAAGATTCTGGTGGCTTTCGATGACTGCTGACAGTGAAGAATTTGGCAATGCCTGCTCCATCTATGCCCGTGGCAAGTCTCCTCATCGCCCCCCTGCTGGGTTGCTGCGGCCCTTGCCTCTTATATTGCACTGGACTTTGTCACTGGTCTCCCACTATTCCAGGGAAAAACAGTAGTTCTTACAGTGGTGGATCGGTTCTCTAAGTTGACCCACTTTATCACCCTGCCTAAGCCCCCATCATCACTTGAGACGGCCCAGATTATAGTGACACATGTCTTCCGCATCTATGACTTACCTTTGGACTTAGTCTGTGTAAGGGGCCCGCAATTCATCTCTCAAGTCTGGAAGGCTTTTTTGTAAAGCATTTGGAGCATCAGTCAGCCTATCCTCAGGTCATCATCCACAAACCAATCGCCAGATGGAATGAGCTAACCAGGACTTGGAGGCCATGCTCCGCTGTGTCTGCCATCAGCACCCTTTTTCATGGTCCACCCACCTCCCCTGGGTTGAGTACGCCTACACCACCATGGTCCGCTTGGCCACAGGTACAATGTCCTCTTTCAAGAATGCCTATGGTTTCCAACCTCCTGTTTCCCGCCCATTCGCTCAATTCATTTGCACCTG